>NC_142941.1:52736330-52763830 GCF_046866305.1 Octopus bimaculoides
TGGGTAGTGTCAATTTTAAGGAGATTCGGCTCTTATTTTTTGCAGCTCTGGCAGCCATGTAGTTAGAGGCTTCCTCATTTGCTTGTAGAAATGTGTTGTTATTTTTAGCACCATGTAGTGAAAGCTTTAGCTACAGACCATTTGTAAATTCCATGTGGTGTTAGTGAGCCCTACTAACTGCTGTCTTAGTGGAAATAGCATTTGCGCACTTCATGTAGCATCATATAACCATGTGGGGTTTTGTTGTCTTAGATACAGCGCTTGTACTGCCATGTAGCTGCTATATAAATTATGATTGTTGTAGGATAAAATATGGTACTTGTGGTGCTGAAACTAGCCAGAGTGGAGCCAGATGGTGCAGTATGTTGTAATATAGTATTGTTGTTGATGTTGTGCTGAGAATTAATTCTTAAAATCTTGTTGAAAATTGTCTAAATCTAAAGCACAGTCCTGTAAAGATTACATTACAGAACAGAAATGGAATGATAGAGGAAGGAATCAGTTTTTTTTCCCTTGACATTAGAGAGTTTCTCGCTTCCTTCAAAGATGAATGTGAACAAGGTTAGTACGATTTGTATGATACCATGTGTTTCATGACTGGATGATTGATGTGGTCCATTGTGGTACTGTCATACAGGAAGATAAAAATTAATGTTCCAGCAGAGATTTGTGCCAAACAAATATTGAAAAAAAAAAAAAAAAATCATGTGAAATAAAAATGAAAAAACAAAAATGTTCAAAAAATATACATAAATGAACAAAAAAAATACAAAATCCCAGAAACATTTTTTCTAGTTTTTGCTCCAAGGAGACGGCCAGCTTCCTGCTTTTCTTCATCTTCTGATTATTATTATTATCATCATTATTATTATTATTATTGTAATGATTATTATTATTATTGGAAAGCCATGATTAAAAAAGTCAAATTTATATACATTAGACCTGTATACTTACTAGTGTAACCATAAAATAGAATGTTCATTGTGTGTGTATATATATATATATATATATGTATATGTATATATAATTATTATTACATGTCCACTTGGTCCAATACTCAACCCAGTTTAAAACCACTACCACCATCATTAGGTCCTTAAGGGCCTTTTAACAGAGTTCACTCTGTTGCAAGCATTTGGACCTTGCATTGCCCTCATGCCCCTTCCTTTTTCTTTCCCATAGCACATTCCCCTCTGTAGATGTCCAGGTTGGCCATCACAGCCACATCATTCAATCTCACTAACGGTGGTGGTGTGGGAGAGAAAAGGGCCTGAAAAAGTCATACTCACTACTCTTTCATCCTTGATAAATTTATGAAAAAAAAATTTATATTTTTTTATTTATCCATTTATTAATATTTTTATTTCACAACTAATTATAAATAATTAGTTATATTGTATGTAGTATAAAAAAGACAATGCTTAATACTCCTTAAATATGTATCGTAATTACATAAGTATAGAATTAATAATGTTTATCATAATGAAACAGCTGTTGAGTACAGAGTATGAAATTGAAGCTTTTCTGCTTTTAGCTTTTATTCTAAATACGTTGGTTTAATGTGATTGTTTTAGCCAGCCGTGTACATACATGCAAATCTGTCCCACTTGGATTTCCTGCAATGTAATAACATGTTAGAATTTAACAATCTGTTTTTAAATTAAGTTCTTAAGTACCATGGATTTAATTTTTAATGATTTTGCACCAGTTCTCTACAAGGTTAACTTGAATATGACTTATTAAAACTTAAAAAAAGAAAAGTTTTTTAATTAAAGCAAACTCACATTAATTTGCTTCAACTGGTTCAGGTTGCCTAACATGTATGATATTCCCCCCCCCCTTGGGGATCATTGTGCATTCAGAAGGAGGCAGTAAATGTCAAAGGGAAGATGGTGGTGGTGGTGGGGGGATCAGTGGGAATTTAAGAGTGGTGACTTTTCTTAGAAATAAAGCATTCAGACCTGGTACAATACATATATTTTAAATTGCAAAATAGGGGTAGTTTATCCTGTCCAGGCTATATTATTAGCATTATCCTGCATTTGAGAATTGAAAATCACTTTAATTTTCAAGAATATTTTTATCAGGCTCTTTAAGAGAGAATATTTTTCTCCTTGGTAATTGCAGCAAATTTGCCTTTAGAAATACGTCACAAAGATTTTACCTAACCTAAAGTTCATTTCCTCCTAACCACTGCTTGGTGCTGATGCTGGTATTTTTCTATCAGAACACTTTGTTTCACATTGCTCCAGTTCACCCTGCTGGCAAACATGAGCAATCCTGTGACTGACCAGCAAGTGACTGTCCAAGAAGTGAGTATATATGCCACAGAAATGAGGAAATATGACTCAGGAAGGTTCTCTTTTTAGTCTTTGGAAATATCTAGATAGAGGCATTTCTGGATGGGGTAGTATAAGAAATATTATGTAAGAAACCTTTGCACAAGGTCAGCTTCAATTTTTTTTTTTTTTTTTTTTTTTTTTTTGCCTTTGTAAAAGAAGGCTGTGAAAGAGGCTGCTAGGCTACGAAAGGCTGTGGAATCATTGGTCTTATTGATTTAAGAAATAACATTGGCGTAACATTAGGTCAGTTCAAATGATTGAAATTTATGGTGCATGAAAGTTGTTAGTTTCGGGTAGTTTATTATTGTCGCTTTTGCTGTCAACACAATAATCCACTCACTTTGTACCATTGAACACTTAAGAAATAAGATATCCTTACTTGAAAAATAGGTATGGGTTAGTAACAGGAAAGATATCTGGCCATTAATGCCTCCAGTGATATAGTCGTACATTTTTGTATAGAAAAACAGACATAAAATGAATGAAATGATACACACAGATGTAAATGGGTAACTCTGTGATGTATCGATATTCCATTTATGGGGAATGTTGACATTGCCCAACTAGCCAGTGTAGTGGAATCATTCAAACACTACAACAATGTAAGGAAGCACATTGTGGCCATCATATATAACAAACTCCTAAGTTTGATCAATACAATGATAGATACACAGACAGACATCTAGATTGTTAAAGATGTATATTTGATGACTAGTTTACACAATTAACTCTTTGCTTCTAAGCAACCCTGGCCAACGGTGACCAAATTTGCTTATAACCGATATGGTGTTAACTCTTGTCACCAGATAAAGAATATCTTGTACCCTACTTTTTGAACTCTCAGTTGCTTTGTGTATCTGTAAACCTAGCTTATTTGTTGTCATGCCTGTATGTAGGCATGGGTTTGTGGTCTTGGGTTCGATCCCACTCTGATTCCTTGGGCAAGTTTCTTCTTCTATAGTCCTGAGCCAATCAAAACCTTGTGAGTGAATTTAGTAGACAGAAACTGAAAGAAGCCCATACACATACAATGTGTGAGTGTGTGTGTGTGTGTATGTATATGTATATATTTATTTATATGTATGTATATGCGAATGTGCTTGTGCTTTCTTGCCTTGATATCACATGATTGTTGTAAACAAGTATCACCGTGCTACAAGCAGTGTTCTTTGTTTCCATTCTTCTATGAAAACTTGTCCAGCCATAGGGAAATATTACCTTGCTTGGAAACAAATGGGGAGTGCCAACACGAAGGGCACTCGGCTATAGAAGATGTACAGCAACGATTTATGTCGCATCCATGCAAGTATGGAAAAGTGGACATTAAAAACACAAGAAAAAAATTACCATTATTGTTTTTTTTTTCACACAAACACAGTAGCATGTATGTATGTACATACACATATGCGTATGCATGCTCACACACGTTTATAAAGTTATTGATTATTTTCCTTAAAACTAGTTTTCTGTTAAGAATACTTTAAAATTTTTATTGACCTTGAACATCTCTCATAGCTTCAAACACTTTCATTACATGTTCTTTTGTAGATTTACCAAATTCTTGTTTCAAGAATGGAACCTCCTGATATATTCTCTCCCAAACCATAAACATTAATAATACTAATACTACTACTACTAATAATAATAATCATTTTAAAAATACTTATAATACTACTAATAATAATTTTAATAATACTAATATTACTACTAATAATGATTTTAATAATAATAATAATAAGTGAACTAACTAAATTTAGCTCTCATGTGCAACTGAACAAGTAGCAGGCCACAAATAGTTCACATCAAATTGCTGTTTGAATCATATGACTGCAGGTTCCGTTCTGCCACCCATATCCACCTTTTCCTATCTGGTTCAAATTGTAACTTTCTTTCACCTGATGGCAACCTGCTTTATGTTAGCTGATAGCACTCCCTCCCTCCCTCTCTCTTTCTCTCTCTTTCTCTCTCTCTCTCTCTCTCTCTCTCTCTCTTGTTATTTAATAGAAACTACTAACTTTTTTTTAGTAAAAATTAAATAAAATGAAATAATCATGGACCATAGTTACTGACACCTGACATGAATTATACTGCATTTCTTACTCCTTAAAAAGCTGAGAGAAAACCTTCTCCCTTTTTTTTTAATTGACCCCACCCCCACCCTCCAAAAAAAAAAAAAAAGGGCAAATTTGTATATTTTATCTCCCAAGTTTCTTGGCAGGCAGTTGTTTCCTTGATAAATTCAAGTACAACGACGATACAAAAAAACAAAAGATAAAAAAAGCAAAAAAAAAAAACTTAAATTAAACTGACTAAAGCTAAAATCAATTGTGTATAATATTTATAAATTCTGGATTTAAATTCATATAATTTCACTTTTCATATTTACAATGTGTTTTTATTTATTTTTTGTTTTGTTTTTTTTGAATGATTTAGTAAAATACAATTCTTGTAAATTTTGTAAAAAAAAAAAATTGTGTAAAAAATTACAAAATTTTCAACACTTGGAAATTCAATCTGTCATCACTTTTTTGTTCATTTTTGTACTTTGTACTTCTTTTTTATACCTGTACTTTGTGTGTGTCTCTCTCTCACACACACAGACACACACTTACACAAATACATACACAAATGAAGTAAGTTTATAGGCTGAAAATTTCATTTTGTGATTTTTGTTGGTGATAATGGAGGATAGAGAAGGGATTTATTTCTAATATATTTGAAGAAATTTTAATTAATATGTTTTTACTGTTTAATTGTTTTATAAATAAACTAAAATTGTAAATGCACTTCAAATCAAAACCCAGCAAGGATTATATAGAGAGCTGCTGCTTTGCTCCCAATTTGAAGGCACCAGTTTGGGTGAGAACCAAATGGTATTCCATTTCCCGAATATCTCATTTATTTGATTCCTGACTGTTCAGTAAACCAAAACCATTTAGACAGTTTATTTTACGACTCAGAAGCACAAGAAAAGCTTGTAGGGAATTTAAACTGAAGAACTGTGCTTCCTTTTTTTTTTTTTTTGGTCCAGTCTATTCAGTAACTTTACCACAAGTCTTGGAAAATACGTGAAAATATCAGTAATTCTTTTGAAGTAGTACTGCAGTCATTGAGCTGTTGAACAGTTGAAGAATATCAGAATGGTATAATAGAATGCTTTTGCTCATTATTCTGAAGGTGGTATATTTAGAATCTGACAATATTTATCTGTTCCTGCATTAAAGTTCTATCTAATGCCAAAGTTTGGAACATTCTCCTCTGCCCCACGATTTTCCATGCATATATGATACTACATCAGTATCTTTGGCATTCAAGATGCCATCTTTGAGGAATGGTCAGAAAATTGTAAAATGATCCGCCAAGGGACTCCCACCCTTTTTTTTCTATACCATTCATTGTTTATATTCTGATATAATTCTAAATTAAAGCCAATGGCTTTCTAATATTTAGATTTATTCCAGTACTTTGGATACACACTGTTATGCATAACACATGCATGTATCTGTGTGTTTGTGGTTTATTTGTGGGTCAACTAGGCTACCAATGGTTTCTTGTAAAGAGAGATCTCTTGATAATTTTCAAGTGTGCTACATGGAGACAAGTACAAACGTTCCCACATGTTACACTTGAAAGTTGTAAAGCGATCTCTCTTTACATGAAACCACTGACAGCCTTGTTGACCCAGAAATAAAGAACATTTACCCACCACTGCAGTGATAAGCACTCATTGGCATACACACACACACACACACACACACACACATATATCAGGGACATGCCATCTAGGTAGACAATGCCTACTTTGAATAAAATAGATCAATAGCAACATTTTCCTTTTATGACAAAATATTCACCTAATTCAATAAAATTGTGAAGGTTATTCTGATTACTAAACATAAAATGCAAAATATTTTATTCTTTCATAAATTAGGAAGGCATAATTCGCCCCTGCTTTTCAATCTTAGTATTTAAGCTACGCATAGTACTGCTGTGCTACACATGCTGTGTACAGTCCTACAACACCGTTTTCTTTATGTGCTATAAAGGCAGAAGTAAATCTGGCTTCAACTCAATTCTGTGCCTGTGTTTCGCTTATATTTTCGTGTTTTACTACAAAGGTCACCAATTGCCTACCCTGTGTAATTATTGATGGCACATGCCTGATATATATATATATATTTATATATATATATATATATATATATATATACATACATGTATATATACACGTTTTTGTCTTTTCTATGTAGTACCACTTTCAATTTGTAAAAAGACTTCATTTTAATATTTCTAGAATATTCCACTATTTTGCTATATGATAAACGATACTTAATTTAATTTTTTAAAAATATTATTCATGGTTTAAAATAAATTTTATTTGTAGGAAGAAAATATTAAATAAATAAAATGAAAAAAAAATACAAAAAAGAAAAATGGTATCTGCTGTCAAATTTTGGAGAGAATATATATATATATATATATATATATATAATAGAAATTTATAGAAAAACGAGACGAAGCCAGGTGTATGAACAACAAGCAAGTGTATTAGTTTGACGCTCAGGAAAATGAAGAAGTCTTTTACGTTTCGAGCCTATGCTCTTCAGCAAAAAAATTTTTAGATTTCAGCAGTCCAGCATGGCGAATAAATATATACACACATACACACACACACATGTACCCACACCATTGTTTACTTCATTTATAATCATCCAGAGGTGGGAAGGGAAGTGAGGGAGCAAAGTGTTTTCCTTGTTCAAGGGAACTTTCTAGATGTCAAGTGTTGTCTTTGATCATTTTTATTAAATTGACTTTTCCACACATATCAATCATTCTGGCTTTGGTACTGTCGTTGTTGTTGTTATAATTTTTATTGTTATCATTTTATTATTATTATTATTATTATTGTTCTGGGTTCAAATCCCACCAAGGTCAACTTTGCCTTTCACCCTTTCAGGGGTTGATAAAATAAAGGACCAGTCAAATATCAAATACTGGGGGTGGGAGTTGGAGTTGATGTAATCAACTACACCGCTCCACACAGAATTGCCGGCCTTGTGCCTAAATTAGGGAGAATTAATATTATTATTGTCATTTAAGGCGGTGAGCTGGCAGAATTGTTAACACATCGGACAAAATGCTTTGCGGCATTTCGTACGTCTCCACATTCTGAGTTCAAATTCCGCCGAGGTTGACTTTGCCTTTGATCCTTTTGAGGTTGATGAAATAAGTACCAGTTGAATACTGGGGTCAATGTAATTGACTTAACCCCTCCCCGAAAATTGGTGCCCTTGTGGCAAAATTTGAAACCATTATTGTCATTTCACTTCTAATTTTCTAGAGATGTTTATTCAGCAAACAGCACTCTGTATATATTGGTACTACGCTTTATATATATATATATATATATATATACATACACATTCATTCATCAAAATTGTTAATTTTTCCTTCTTTACTACAATCTAATATACATTGTGAGATTACTATCTAAAATTTTCCCTTCTTTCTCCAATTCTTGTTGTAATATGACTGATTGTTACAACTATTTTTGTATGTTTCTTTTTCCATGTTTTTTTTTTTTGAGAAATAAACTGTCATATTTGTAATAAAAATGCTCAAATAATGTATTTCACTTATTCTACATTTTTTCTATTCAAATCTTTCTTTTAAAATCAACCTGCTTAAGTGAAGCCTCGTTTTCTAACATGTTTCTAATTAAAATCTCTATACAAACCTTGTTACACAACATAATAAATTTCAATTTGTTTTATTTTCTCTTACAAACCTGAGAATACTATTTCTTGCCATATCGGTGATGCTGAATTCAGATCTGATAATCAAATTTTCCCATTGCTTCCAGATTTTTGTAACCAAAGACACTTAATTTTTCCTTCTATCTCTTTGGCTTCTTTTGCATAAACACACTATATTAATTTCCTGTGCCATGTTTTACTTTAGCCATGCTTAACTCTTTAACTTCTTGTGTAGCATAATTCTACACAGGACTGGATCTGAAACACAGGATATCACAAAAATTATACTCAACTTGTTTACATTCATTCAGGAAGAACTAAATAACTTTCTTATGTAAAAGAATCTCTAATCCTTTCTTTTAGCATTATTTCTCTTCTGTAACAGAACCATTATGGGACTGAGTTTTTCACTTTGACAATTTTCAAAGTGTATCAAGAGTTAAATACTGTTAAAGAGTGGAATGGCTTGCTTACAAACCACATGGTTCTGGGTTCAGTCCCACTGCGTGGCACCTTGGGCAAGTGTCTTCTACTATAGCCTCGAGCCGACCAAAGCCCTGTGAGTGAATTTGGTAGATGGAAGCTGAAAAAAGCCCGTCGTATATATATATATATATATATATATGTTTATGTGTCTCTGTTTGTCCCCCCAACATTGCTTGACAACCGAAGCTGGAACAGGCAAAGGCATAAATATCTCAAACGAAGAACCGTTTAAGGGATCACTGTATTTGCTAAAAATAGCAGCTAATTCTCTCTCTGAAATCACATCCTGTTGTCTTATGAAAAGGACAGATTGGACAATAGAGCTTCTTATGAATAAATTAACTCTGCTAATATATATTGTACACTATTTCTTTCGTTTGTACTCCTACATCTGGAGAGAGGTGTATATGTGTATGCTTGTGTGTGTGTGCATATATACATCTGTGTGGGTGTGTTTACATATGTATATACTTCTCTACACTCACTTCTTCCCACTTTCTCAATTTCTCTCTCTCTCTCTCTCTCTCTCTCTCTCTCTCTCTCACACACACATACAGGCACACTCACAAATACATACATGGTGACACACCCACAACATATAAACAAACACCAATACAATCCCTCTTTAGCCAGATTCATTTTCTCCACTTCACCATTAAACAATCTCTCTCCCTCTTTCTCTCTCTCTCTCTCTTGCTGTCTATCTCTCTTTCTATCTTCTCTCAGACAATTTCTGGAACTTGCATCTGTTGCACTGAGATGTTTATATCTCCTGACTGGATTCTTTGACGCATCTATCTTGACTATAATCTAAACATCTCCAACGGTTTGGGCATTTTTCTCTCATCTCCATGCATGTACATGTTTATATCTGTATATATTTGTGCATATATGTATATGTATATATGTGTGTGTATATGTATATACATGTATGTGTGTGTATATACGTGCGTATGTATATATATATGTGTGTATGTGTATATGTGTGTGTAAATATTTAGTTACACAACACTTTGGTGCATACAGATGTACATGTCTACATATATATATATATATATGTACATGTGTGTATATATGTACATGAGTGTATATATATATATATGTGTGTATATATATATATATATATATACACACACACACACACACATATATATATATGCACGCAACCACACAAATGTACGTGTATATATGTATATATTTCATTAAGTCTGCAAGTTGATTGGCTAATTGTAGAATGGTGAATGTGGCAGGGATTGATTTAAGTTACAACATGAGTCTAAGATGATAAAAATCTGAACATAAGAAGATCTGACTAACAAAAAAAAAAAAATTAAAAGATAAATTTCAAAGAAATTCTAATGATGTAAAAAAACAAAACAAATATGAAATGCATTAAAATAAAATTATAAAAAAATATATAAATAAGAGGAAATGAAAAAAAAAAGACAACAAAAAATATAAAAAGAATTACTTTTTGTCTGTTCTGGAAGTTATTGACAGACAAGATAACTACCAGATGGTATTGGTTTGATTTAATAATTCTTCAACATTGAATTACAGCAGAGAAGATTTTTTGATATGGGTATGGCTGTGTGATTAAGCAGTTTGCTTCCCAATCATGTGGTTTTAGGTTCAGTCCCATTGCATGGATGGTACCTTGGGTAAGTGGCTTCTTCTATAGCTCCAGACCAAAAAGAAACCTTACGAGTGGATTTGCTGGTTAGAAATTGAAAGAAGGTATAAGGTATATCATTGTGTGTTTGCATGTATATGTATATATATATATATATATATATATATATCTACAGAAATCCCTTGAATATCACAGGTGTTACATTCCACAGGTGCTACACTCCCCGCAGGTGCTACATTCCCTGCAACAGAGGAAACTTACAATGAGGTTGCACCTATAAAGTTCTCCTCCGAGGCACAAGTCCAGGTAAGGTTGTTTATGGAAGACCAGCAGCCTCCCTCTCCATACTACTGATGTTATCCAAGAGAAAGGCAAAGGGGCCGATACACCTTGGCACCAGTGATGTCACAACTCATTTCTACAGGTGAGTGAACTGGAGTAACGTGAAATAAAGTGTCTTGCTCAAAAGCACATGGTCTGGGAATTGAACCCACTATCTCATGAGTGTGAGCCTGATGCTCTAACCACTAAACCATGCACCTTCACATATACACATGTATAAAATGATATATAATAATGCATGGCGACTATTGTCTTAAGGTGTGTTACCAAGCTGTACATGCTGCTCTGGCAGAATTACAAACATACAAACAAACATACACACTTTCGGCTATTTCTACTCATAATCTACATACAATAATCTATACTTAATACAACTTCAACATTATTTAATCTTCATGTCTGAAAAATGTATTATTAGATTTGAAAATGCCCTTCCTTTTCAACTATTCAATGTCATGGAAGCCGAGATAAGCTCGAGCACACACGAAGAAGACAGACATATTTCGTAAGTTAATTTAGTTTCTAGTTTTGAACTTGTAAATGTTATGTTATTGACAATAGGATTTCCGTTTAAGAATACTTACATCTCGAGTCCATTTAGAGTGAAATATGTGTGTGTGTGTGTGTGTGCGTGAATGTATATATGTATATGCATACATAATATATAAATATACATGTATATATCCATATATACATAAATTATATACATAGATGTCCATACCTGTATATGTATATATATATATGCACACACAAACACACACATATATGGACGTCTCTGTATATACTCTTTACTCTCTCTCTTTTACTTGTTTCAGTCATTTGACTATGGCCATGCTGGAGCACCACCTTTTAGTCGAGCAAATTGACCCCGGGATGTATTCTTTGTTAGCCTAGTACTTATTCTATCGGTCTCTTTTGCCAAACCGTTAAGTTACAGGGATGTAAGTAAACACACCACCATCGGTTGTCAAGCAATACTGGGTGGACAAACACAGACACACAAACATACATACATATATATATACATATATACGACGGGCTTCTTTCAGTTTCAGTCTACCAAATCCACTCACAAGGCTTCGGTTGGCCCGAGGCTATAGTAGAAGACACTTGCCTGAGGTGCCACGCAGTGGGACTGAACCCGGGACCATGTGGTTGGTAAGCAAGCTACTTACCACACAGCCATTCCTGCGCATATATGTACATAATTTTATATGTGTGTGTGTATGCATATATTTATAATGCATGTTTGTATGTGTGTGTATATGTATATACATGTACACACATATATATACTACATATATTAATACACATACACATATATATCAACACATACACACACACACACATATATGGGTGCATACAAACACAGACACACACACACCCATATATATGTCCATAATCATTAGTTGTTAAACTCGTTAGAATGTTACTCGTCGCTGATAATAAGGATTTACTTTTATATTTAGAAAATCGGAGTGAAGTTC
The DNA here is from genome assembly GCF_046866305.1 of Octopus bimaculoides. NCBI lineage: Eukaryota > Metazoa > Mollusca > Cephalopoda > Octopoda > Octopodidae > Octopus > Octopus bimaculoides. Next base: position 52,748,377 of record NC_142941.1, read on the forward strand.
ATGATGTGGTTTGTATCTGAAGTGGTTAGCCTGTTGCGAGACTAGTTAAGTGTGTAGTGGAACGTACTTAATTTAGCCAAATAACTAAGGTCTAAGTGAAACCCTACACCCTTAAATTAACATTTGAACAGCTTGTGGTAAATTGCTGCAACTGTAGCTGAAAAAAAAGAAAAAAGCTCACAGACGCCAGCTGCATGTAAACTTAATAGTAAAGTGTGTGCAAGCATTTTTGATGTAATAAACTTTAATTCTTTTGGCCCCAGTCCAACTGAAGCCACCCTTGCTTCTATGGTACAAACTTTCTGTGTTAAAGTAATTGAAATTTAAATCTTCCATCAATATTTCATGCTAATTAATATTTATGTTTCAAACACAAGTTTAATGATGACAAAGTTATTTTACTAAAATCTTCATTATTTTCAAAAATAATTAAAACAAATAATCCTCTCTAGTATAGGCACAAAACTTAAACTTTTGGGGTCATTTACAATAACCCCAGAGCTGAAATGATACTCATTTCATCAATCCTGAAAGGGTTCAATCAACCCCAGTGTTTCACTGGTACTCATTTTATTGACCCCAAAAGGATGAAAGGCAAAGTTGACCTTGGCGGCATTCGAACTCAGAATGTAAAGATAGATGAAATGCCGCTAAATATTTTGGTTGGCATGGTAACGAATCTGCCTGCCAGCTTGTCACCTTAATGATTCATAATGATGATGATGATGATGATGATGATGATGATGATGATGATGATGATGATGGTGATGATGATGATGATGATGATGATGATGGTGATGATGATGATGATGATGATGATGATGATGATGATGATGGTGATGATGATGATGATGATGATGATGATGATGATGATGATGATGGTGATGATGATGATGATGATGATGATGATGATGATGATGATGATGGTGATGATGATGATGATGATGATGATGATGATGATGATGATGATGATGATGGTGATGGTGATGATGATGATGATGATGGTGATGATGATGATGATGATGATGATGGTGATGATGATGATGATGATGATGATGATGATGATGATGATGATGATGGTGATGATGATGATGATGATGATGATGATGATGATGATGATGGTGATGATGATGATGATGATGATGATGATGATGATGATGATGGTGATGGTGATGATGATGATGATGATGATGATGATGATGATGATGATGGTGATGATGATGATGATGATGATGATGATGATGATGATGATGATGATGATGATGATGGTGATGATGATGATGATGATGATGATGATGATGATGATGATGGTGATGATGATGATGATGATGATGATGATGATGATGATGATGATGGTGATGATGATGATGATGATGATGATGATGATGATGATGGTGATGGTGATGATGATGATGATGATGATGATGATGATGGTGATGATGATGATGATGATGATGATGATGATGATGATGATGATGATGGTGATGATGATGATGATGATGATGATGATGATGATGGTGATGATGATGATGATGATGATGATGATGATGATGATGATGATGGTGATGATGATGATGATGATGATGATGATGATGATGGTGATGATGATGATGATGATGATGATGATGATGATGGTGATGATGATGATGATGATGGTGATGATGATGATGATGATGATGATGATGATGATGATGATGATGATGATGGTGATGATGATGATGGTGGTGATGATGATGATGATGATGATGATGATGATGATGATGGTGATGATGATGATGATGATGATGATGATGATGATGATGATGATGGTGATGGTGATGATGATGATGATGATGATGATGATGATGATGATGGTGATGATGATGATGATGATGATGATGATGATGATGATGATGGTGATGATGATGATGATGATGATGATGATGGTGATGATGATGATGATGATGATGATGATGATGATGATGGTGATGATGATGATGATGATGATGATGATGATGATGATGATGATGGTGATGATGATGATGATGATGATGATGATGATGATGATGATGATGATGGTGATGATGATGATGATGATGATGATGATGATGATGATGATGATGATGGTGATGATGATGATGGTGGTGATGATGATGATGATGATGATGATGATGATGATGATGATGATGGTGATGGTGATGATGATGATGATGATGATGATGATGGTGATGATGATGATGATGATGATGATGATGATGATGATGATGATGATGATGATGGTGATGATGATGATGATGATGATGATGATGATGATGATGATGATGATGATGGTGATGATGATGATGATGATGATGATGATGATGATGATGGTGATGATGATGATGATGATGATGATGATGATGATGATGATGGTGATGATGGTGATGATGATGATGATGATGATGATGATGATGATGATGATGATGGTGATGATGATGATGATGATGATGATGATGATGATGATGATGATGATGGTGATGATGATGATGATGATGATGATGATGATGATGATGATGATGATGGTGATGATGATGATGATGATGATGATGATGATGGTGATGATGATGATGATGATGATGATGATGATGATGATGGTGATGATGATGATGATGATGATGATGATGATGATGATGATGATGATGATGATGATGGTGATGGTGATGATGATGATGATGATGATGATGATGGTGATGATGATGATGATGATGATGATGATGATGATGATGATGATGATGATGGTGATGATGATGATGAAGATGATGATGATGATGATGATGGTGATGATGATGATGATGATGATGATGATGATGATGATGATGATGATGATGGTGATGATGATGATGATGATGATGATGATGATGATGATGATGATGATGGTGATGATGATGATGATGATGATGATGATGATGATGATGATGATGATGATGGTGATGATGATGATGGTGGTGATGATGATGATGATGATGATGATGATGATGATGATGATGATGGTGATGATGATGATGATGATGATGATGATGATGATGATGATGATGATGATGATGATGATGATGATGGTGATGATGATGATGATGATGATGATGATGATGATGATGATGATGATGACAAAGACAATGATAAAGATGATGATGATGATGATGATGATGACAAAGACAATGATAAAGATGATGATGATGATGATGATGATGATGATGATGATGATGATGATGATGACAAAGACAATGATAAAGATGATGATGATGATGATGATGATGATGATGATGATGATGGTAACAATAACAAGACTAAGTTTAAAAATGGAAAGAAACAAAATAAGTTAAAGAGATTAAATGTATTTAATTTTAAAATCCAATTTTAACTGTACAGCACACAGCAGTAGAATCTGATGGAAAGAATGGAAAAAAACCAAGAGAAAGAGCAACAAAGGTTTACTGATTAAAAAAAAAGAAGAAAAAAACAGAAACAAAACCAAAACAAAACGGTCATTATACTGGCGGCAGTCTAAGGTGACTCCTAGATTTGAGTCGATCTGTCTGTGACAATTGCAAGCCTTGTAACCATTGGTTACATTTGGCATCACCCTCACGTCCAGAATGAAGAGGATAGTCTTGATCCTCAGAATCACTTACTCTGTCTTCTAGAATCAGTTCCGAATTTGGTTCTTCAATGTCGGAGAAGTTGTCCGAGACACTTGTTGAGATCCGGTCAAAACGAAACATGGCTTCCGTTGGAGACATTAACGAAGACGACGAATGGATTTTGGCAGAAAATGGTGGATCTCTGAACTGTTTCTTTCCCTCTCGATGGCCATCACATTCATTCTGAGACCAATCATTGTAACTGTCCATTACTTTTGCGTTTGAGCTAAAGTAGTCAGTGTGGTTGGTTGTGTCGCTCCTGTCACCTCTACTTGCCGCTGTCACCTTTATAGGATGCCACTGATAATCCTGGTGCTCTGTCATAGTACTCCCACCGTAAGAGCCGCAGAAATCATCGACATCACTAGAAACAGGGGTGTGTTCATCATCATCATCGTCTTCATCAAGTAAATGTGGACAGGAACGATGTCGGGACAGCTTACAGCCAGGTATGTCCATATACGGGTCTATGGCTGGCATTGGTTTTGGGAGATCTTTAACATTACTACGAGCCCTTTCGATCCTTCGCATGCCTGATGTCATGTTGAAATCAGCCCCGGCCGAGGATTTAGCATGGTTCTTTTTGTAGAGTGAAGGATGGCGGATTTGGTTCAGTGCTTTCAGGGTGTTTTCGTTCACTTCTGTGGCAGCTCTTGTTAAGGGAGGCCGTTTTTTCTTCTTCTCCGACATGGTAACTGCAACGAAAAAAGAAAAAGGAAAAGAAAATAAGAATAAAAATTACAACTAAGCACAAACAAATAAACAATTAATTATTTAATTAATGGATAAACAACAAAAACAAAAAAAAAAAAACATCTGGGCCCAAATATTCAACCTATTTTATATTCAAACTGACCAGATCTGGCCTCTCACACCTAGCCTATAATGTCATTCTAAGAATAAACAATTATATCAATGAAACCTCAAAGCTATGAAATAATGCATCATCATCATCATGTTTAACGTCCATTTTCTATGCTGGCATGGGTTGGACAGATGATTAATTCAAAACAATGTGAATCAATAAGCATTTTACATTTTACACACACACACACACACACACACGAAAGGGCTCTTCCCTGGCTGAAGTATTGCAGCTTCACACCATTTACTAATGCACATAAATTAACTATGTCTATTGATAACATTTACATAATTTAATTTGCTTCAAATACAAATTCTAACTTTATTTTAATTTGTTGTCTTCTTTCATTTCACTTGTATGCATGCGTTCATGTACACAGACAAATAATATTTGTAGGCATTTTCACCAGTCCTTTAGAATAAAATGTGTTTCTCTCTTCAATTAAGGACCCTGGCTTAATTGTGAAACACATTGCAGTGAACCCTGGTAGTCAAGCAGGAAGTAAAACAGAAAAGGGATTTAACGAGAGTAATCTCCCCCAAGCTTCTAGAATATTTGAGAGCTTTTGGGAAACTTCCGATTTATGTAAAAGTCTGGGACTTCCGGTTCATCCCTTATATAACAGAAGGAATTTCTAAATTCACAACCCGCTCGTGCACACATTCGTCTCACTTACTTGAGACATGTGGTTTGCCAACAGGATATATTCATGTAATGTTACAAGCTTTCCTTCAATTAATCTTATATGTTAACGCATTATTTCTAGCAATAAATGTCATTACTCATTACAAGTGTCTCATGAATTTTTCTTTTGTTGTTATGAACAAGATGGCGACCCCTCTTTCTCTCATACTGACTAAATTATAGTGTGTCATTCATTCGACATTACCACTATAAAATGGTAATCCCGATATCACTATAACACCAAATGTCTTGGGTTTTACTTTAGGAAACCATAGTAGCATAAATGAAAGGACGAAGACCAATATAAACAGAAATAAATGGATGAACAATGGGTCTGTATTGAGTATGCAAGGGGTTATCATGCAATGGGTATTATACAATGGGTATCATGAGCTCAAATGTTGTAGATGTCAGATGAGGGTGGCGCAGTTACTTGCTGGTCAACCTGCACAAATGATTTGTTTATAGTGATCAAATGTAGGGGCTGTACATTAACTCACTCTCTCCGTCAAATGAATGTTACCTGTACAGGTGCACAGTGTGCTACATGTCAGATGTCGAAGTGACTGCAAGACAACGTGGAACAAATGTTTTGTATAAGAACAGAACACACCGCCCAGTTCTGGGTTTGAAACTACGTGCTTGCAATCGTGAGTGCAATCGCGAATCCTAAACTCTAGGTCATGTGCGTTCACAAGGGGTATACAATGGGTGTAAAAGGGGTGTACAATGGGTTGTAATAGCTGTACAGTGGGTGCTTAATGAGTGAATGAACAGCTGGCAACCGGAAGAGCAGAAGAATACGGGGAAACCATTGCAGGCCATTCAGTGGAGTTGTGTAATTGTAAACTGTATTCTTAACTAATAATGGAAGTGATTGTGTGTGTGCCTGAATGTATGTATGTGTGTGTGTGTATATATATGTATACATGCACACATATGAATAGATACATGTATGTGTGTATGTTTTCGCACAGACGCATATGCATGCTTACACATGTGAATTTATCATCATCACCATCATATGTATATATACACAAATTTACATGTGACTATATATATCTACATACATACATAAATATATATACATATGTATATTTCGTTTTTGGATTTGGTTTGCAAGATTCTTTATGTGAGTTCGTGTGTTGAAGCATATTCTGTTGTGTCTGGGGAGAGTCATTTTCTTTTTGTGCCTTATAATTTAACACACTCACCGGTAAAATTTCTACTTATTTCTTATTTTTATTTTCCTAAAATTTTCGTTGCGTTTTGCAATCTTTTCAATAGTCTTATCTGTGGATGTGTAAACAGTTATGTCTGAGGGCCCTTAATACTCTTAGTCCACCCCTGCCCAACAAGCGCTTGGGTCCCTTTCAATACCAACCAATGTGAAACTCTTTTTGACTCCTCTGGGCAAGAGTTTTCTACTTTGGCCTCGGGCCAACCAAAGCCTTGTGAGTGGATTTGATACATGAAAACTGAAAGAAAACTGCCACACACACACACACATATCAAAAGGATGTTATAATACTATTCCACATATACAAGAACAGCCATACCAACAATCCAATATATCTCCATCATCAGCTGCTCCATGGATATCATTATGGTTTTGACACCTGGGCAGTACCATTCAATCTGGTGGTGTCATGTTTGTATGTATGTATGTGTGTTTATGCATGTGTGTGTGTGTGTATGTATGTGTGTGTCTTTGTATATGTTTGAACCTCACCACTACTTGACAACTGTAGTTGGTTTGTTTACATTCCTGTAACTTAACAGCTCAGCAAATGAGATCAATAGAATAAGTATCAAAAAAAAAAAATTCTGCATTCACTTTATGGACCCAGGTGGACCCAGGTAGATTGTTGTAAAGTGGATTAGCAAAACTCCCCCCACCAACCCACCTATGTTCTTATCAGCGTCAGGTGAAGTACCAAAGAGGGTCATAAACAATGTGGTGTGACAGAAGTAAATCTAACTGGAATCTAGAATTGTCAGCCACAAAGATAACACATTTGATAGATTAGTATGAAACAATTGTGCTAAGTTAGTTTGGAAGCCCCTGGCATACTTTCTCCTCCACCTCCTGCTTTTCCCTCCCCCGTTCCTTCTCTTCCCTTCTTTTTCCTCTCCACCACCATTCCTGATAATGACTGAGGTGATGATGGTGGTGGAGGGCAATGAGATAGATTCTATTCTAGCACTCAACCTGCTGGAATTAGCAGCCAAATCTTCTTCAAAATCTTGGCAAAGACAACAGAAAAAAAAAGAGAATGTGCAGGCATGGTCATGTGGCAAGAAGTAAAGCAGTAAATTTAACTGGAATCTAGAATTGTTGTGGTACACATTCTTGCTTTCTCCCTCAAAATTTAATGCTCTTAGCTTAGATTTTTGGGGCCAGCCAGATTTGAACAGTCTCGGCCAAAACTGTAAGGATGATTTGGAAACTTGACTGATGAGAGAAGACTGCAAGTGTCCATGCTTTTTCCTGTCTGTCTTTCTATTGTTTATCTGTCCAGATGTTTTATTGTTGCCTGTTGCATTCTTGTTCAGTGTTTGGTGGTGATGCGTGCTGAAGAAGCTAAGGCATTTTATGCCAATGCAGAAACTAGTCCACGTAAATCCAAATATTAAATGTATGTAAGTAGATTGTTTTAACCAAATTTGCCTTCGTTTGATTTCTGTAGTAATCAACAGTGTATTTTTGGCGATTTAATAAAGAGATTTGACTGTTATTTCAAGCAGGTAGACATACTTAGTATGTCCTTTGATTAACTATAATCCCTCAGCTATTTAAATGCTATTTTTTGGCCTGCAGTCGCCTGCACCGTTGATTCTGTTATTATCATTCTTAAACTAGTGACATTGGATAATAATAGAATTAACGGTACCTTTGTAAATTAATTTTATATATATATATATATATATTAATGTATAACATATAAAGACATGTATATCATGCATATACACAATATGTCAATGATGTAGATGCAATTTCAAATTGAAACCACATTGCAGAGACTCATCATGGATGGACAAAAGAGCTGATTTTCCATCTCAACAAAGTCATAGTGTCAAGACTGTACAATGTTAATATATCATAAATTCTTCATTCCTAAATATTAACTATGGTGCCAAGGAGGAAATGGCAGGGAGAAATGATGGAATTTATTCCATTCTCAAAGGAATGTTTTGCCACCACCTCCAACCAATATTCTCTCTCTCCCCTCTCTCTCTCTCTCTCTCTTTCTCTCTCTGTCTCATCTGTCTCTTTCTTCCTTATGCCTAATGTTCTCTTTCTTTCTCGCTCTCTCTTTGCTTCATCTGTGTGTCTCTCTATCTTTCTCTCTCTCTCTTCTTGCCTCAAATAATAATAATAATAATAATACTAATAATGATAATAATAATAATAATATATATATATATATATATATATATATATATATATATATATATAGAGAGAGAGAGAGAGAGAGAGAGAGAGAGAGAGAGAGAAAGAGAGAAATGGATACAGATAGTTAAATACACATATGCACACACACACACACACACACACACACACATATTTATATATATATATATATATATATATATATATATATATATATATACATGTACATATATACATACATATATATGTGTGTGTGTGTGTGTGTGTACAAGTACCTTTGTTTCTTGCTATCTCTTGTTACTACTCTCTATCCTCTACCCACATCTCATTGATCTCTCTCCCTCACTGTCTCTCTCTCTCTCTCTCTCTCTCTCTCCCCATCCCTCTCGTCTCACTGTCTCTAACAAACTTAATATGTATTGCTTGTCTCCCAAGGGGGCGGTGGAATCGATGACGGAACACGGAGCCGCCCGCGTATAAACGGAGTCATCATCAATAATGTTTATTGTGAGGTGGTGAGTGTTTGACGCTTCCGCCACCGCTGCCGCCGTGGTAACCAGTCAGTGGTCGGCGAATTCAACAATGTGTCGTGGAAGGATGTTGGTTGTCTCTGGAGGGAGGCAAACAGTTTCAATGATTAAATTATTTAGGTTTTTCTTTGTTGAGGCCAATAAAAATAGCGGAAGTGGGAAGAAGCATTTATTAACGAACAAAACATACATTACGAGAGACAAACACGCACACACATGCGCACGCCCGTACATGCACACACATATAAACACACACACACGCCTGCACATAAACACATATGTCTGCTGTGTGCGCGTATGTGCTCAAACAGATGCCGAGACATATACAAGTGTGTATTTGTGGGCATGTGTGTGTGTGTGTGTGCGTGCGTATATATTATGAATTATGAATCAATATAAACGTTCATGTGTTTGTGTGCATATGTATACGTGTGTGTGTGCTTACACACACACGTATACATATGCACACAAACACATACACACACACACGTATGCATATATGTATACACATATGTACAAACATACAGACACACACTCACACACTATATACATACATACAGAGTCACATGCACATAGGTACATGATGTGCACCCATATATGTATGCACATACGTACACCCATACACACATATATATACATGCATAAATACAGTGTATATAGATATACACAATATATATATATATAGGCACAAGAGTGGCTGAGTGGTAAGTAGCTTGCTTACCAACCACACGGTTCTAGATTCAGTCCCACTGTGTGGCACCTTGGGCAAGTGTCTTCTACTATAGCCTTGGGCTGAGCAAAGCCTTGTGAGTGGATTTGGTAGATCGAAAGAAACCCATCGTATATTTATATATATATGTGTGTGTATGTGTCTATGTTTGTGTGTATCTGTGTTTGTCCCCTGCCCCCACCGTCACTTGACAACCAATGCTGGTGTGTTTACGTCCCTGTAACCTAGCAGTTTGGCAAAAGGGACTGATAGAATAAGTCCTGGGGTCGATTTGTTCAACTAAAGGTGGTGCTCCAGCATGGCCGCAGTCAAATGACTGAAACAAATAAAAGAATAAAATAATAAAAGAATATACACATTTGTACACTTACATATACATATATAAAATATGTTCATATGTCTACTTATATATATGTGTGTGTGTGTAGTTATATATACTCACACAGGTGCATCTGCATATATGCTTATGGGGACACACACATGCATACTTGTGCTTACATATGTGCAAATGATAATCATGTCAACATACGCAAAGATGCTTCCCATGTACACGCTCAATTTCACTTCAGTTTCTTTCGCCCTCACTTTTTGTATCTGCTACCTCCCCTTCTCTCCGACTCTCCCCCATCTCTATCTCCCTCTCTCTCTCATGTCACTCCACCACCACCACCACCTTTCCGTATTTCTCTCATCTCCCACCTCTCTCACTTCTCCCTCTTTCTCTCTCTCTCTCTCTCTCTCTCTCTTTCTTTCTTTCTTTCTTTCTGAACACAATAAGACAGCTAATAGCAATCATGACACTGTAATATCCTTCCTAACTCCCCCCCACACACACACACATACATGTACACAGACACACAAACACCCACGCAGATAATACGCCCCCCCCCCGCACATACTACATTTTCCTTTTATATTTTTCCAATATGAAATTCTACAGAAGATATTATGAATGTAATAACACAGCTTATAGCACATGTGAAACCATGGAAAACCATGAAGTACAACACCCCTCCCCACTCTCCCACCCACACAAATGAATATATACATACACACACACACACACACACACACACACACACACACACACACACACATATATATATATATATATATATATATATATATATACACATGTATATATATATATATATACACACACATACTCACACATTTACATATATATATTATAAATATACACCCAGTCATATGTATACATGTGCGTGTGTGTGTGTGTGTGTGCACCCATATACATACATATATGTTCACATTTGTATAAATTCTCTTTTATATACATACATGCCTTCATATATTATACACTCTTTCTGAACATAGTAAAACAGCTTTTAGCTATCGTGATGCTATGAATAATATATAACCACACACACACACATATATATACACACACACATATATACACTTGTTATTTCACCCTCCACCATTATTTTTTCCCATTTGAAATTCTATAAAACCCATATGAACACAATAATAGCTTAGAGCACACGACAGATTATAAACAGTTGAACACATGATATGTTCATATATACACATATATACACACATGTACACACACGTGCTCACTGTCTTTTCTTTCTATTTTCAACGTGAAACTGAAAAAGTACACATTAAAAGCACATTTCAGCATGAACCAATGAAGGAACCATTACATGATCACTCGATCTGCAAGAAATAACAGCTAAATTTTCTTTAAAATCACACCTCCATAACATTATAACATTATAATAGACTAAGGCGGTGAGCTGGCAGAATCGTTAGCACGCTGGACGAAATGCTTCGTAGCACTTCGCCCGTCGCTAAGTTCTGAGTTCAAATTCCGTCGAGTTTGACTTTACCTTTTATGGTTTAGGGGTCAATTAAATAAGTACCAGTTATACACTGGGATCACTGTAATCGACTTCCCTTTTGTTAACCATATAACTGGTACTCCATTGCTTACAATGACGAGGGTTCCAGTTGAGCCAATCAGTGGAACATCCTGTTTATGAAATTAATGTGCAAGTGGCTGAGTACTCCACAGATATGTGTACTCTTAATGTAGTTCTCTGAGAGATTCAGCATGACACAGGATGTGACAAGGTTGGCTCTTTGAATTACAAATGCAACTCACTTCTACCAGCTGAATAGATTGGAGCAATGTGAAATAAAATATCTTGCTCAAGGACACAATGCACAGCTGGGAATTGAACCCATGACCTTATGATCAGGATCCAAATGTCCATAACCACTAAGCCACGCACCTTCACATTGTTAACCATATATCTATGGAAATACACTACTTTTGTTTCAATTGATATTTAAAATAATGAAGAATTTACTACCAAATGTTGAACAACAACAATAATAATAATAATAATAATAATAATAATAATAATAATAATAATAATAATAATAGTAATAATTTTTCTATTAGAGGCACAAGGGCTGGGGGACTGGTCACTTACATCAACCCCAGTGCTCAACTGGTACTTAATTTATCGACCCCTGAATGGGTGAAAGGCAAAGCCGATCTCAGTAATATTTGAACTCCGAATGTAAAGCTGGGAGCAACGGGTCTATTGCATTGTGTCCAGTGTAGTATTGATTCTGCCAGTTTGTAGCCTTAATAGCACCAACACCATCAACAGCAACAACAACAACAACAACAACACCAGAACTACCACCACCACCACCAACAATAACAACAACAACATGAACGAACCATCGTTCAATATACTGCATATTTAATAAAAGACATTAGCAAGTTTTGGCAATATATGCGTTTTGTTGTTGCTTTTTACTCAGCTAACAGCTTACATAGAAAAATGATAACAGAAACTTATATATTATGGCTGATTATTATTATAGCTGTGTATAGAAATAGCACAATGGCATCATGGGAAAAATTAATAGAAAGAAAAAGATAAAAGAACGTAAACGATTATCTTTTTTAAACTGGCTAAATAATATTAATATAATAATAATAATAATAATAATAATAATAATAATAATAATAATAATAATAATAATAATAATAATAATAATAATAATAATATAAAAGATAGGCTACAGCAAATATTCTGCTCAATACCACAGATTTGCATGTCAGTTGCTTGACCTTAAACAGTTGAGCATGTCCCTTGGTGGCTGACGATATGTGCATCTCTGATCAAGAGCAGAAGTAGTGGGGGAGCATTGTAGCCATGTGTTGAGAGGAATTCTTTGGGGTTTGAATATTTCATCTCTGGAAACATGGGTGTTTTATTCAACATTCTTAAACAAGCCTTATTCAGGGACCTTTTGAGTAGGATGGGCTACTTGATCTGAAGAAAATTCTAACTGGGCCCCATCTGCAAGGTTATGTGCTGTTTATTTTGATATGAGATCACTACGTGGCACACATATGGTTGTGATGCATGTGCCTGATGTATCCTTATCATGATGGGTATACTAGGTTTTGTATGTTTTACCCCAGTGTCATTTGAATGGCATGAACTGCTCCCTCACTCAATGATAATAATAATAATAACAATGATAATGATGATGGTGATGATTTCTTTATTAACCACAAGGGTCTGCATAATAATGGTTTCAAATTTCGGCACAAGGTCAGCAATTTTAAGGGAGTGGACGAGTCAATTGCATTGACCCTTATTTTATTGGCCCCGAAAGGATGAAAGGCTACATTGAACAGGTGGTGATGACGATGATGATGATGATGATGATGATAATAATGATAATTATAATTATGCCTCTAGGCACAAGGTCCGAAATTTTGGGGGAGGGGCCAGTCGATTAGATTGACTCCAGTACGCAACTGGTACTTAATTTATTGACCCCGAAAGGATGAAAGGCAAAGTCGACCTCGACGGAATTTGAACTCGCAACATAAAGACAGACGAAATACCAAGCATTTCATCGAGCAATAATAATAATAATAATAATAATGATGAACATTTTTCAATGAGAGATCAATATTTTAAATTTTTTTTTCTTTTTTTTTTGGTATTTATCGATCACTTAACTGATCAATGAACTAATTAATCACGTGGATCAGCGATTGGGTCCTGGCATAAGAGCAACAAGGAATTGTCTGCAAAAATTAATATCTAAGGCGGATGAGTAAAGAAAGTATTTAATCAGTCGGGAATCAAAATTGGCCAGTTTCCATCGATTGGTGTGGCATCCAATCGTTTATTGTTTATTCCAAACATTTTATATTCAAACTTGGCTGCAAAGCTGCACCAAAAGTGAAGAATTTAGTTTGGACAGCATCATACATTTTGAGTAACTTGATCTCAGAGTTTCTGTATTGTGTTGATGAAAATGGCTTCAGGTAAGATAAAAGCTATTCTCCATCTTTTTAGGACAACACCTCATCCTTTTTGGCTCGTAAAGACGGAGAAACATAGCTCTGAATTTGGTGGTGCTACGAGAATGTGTTACTTTCCCGAAATGCTGTCCAGTTTACAATACCGCCATCCCCACCACCACCACCACCACCACCACCACTACCTCCACCGCCACTATCAGCAGCACAACCATCACACCATGATCACCACCACCACCACCATCAGTGTTGGTTTGTTTGCGTCCTAGTGACTTAGCCGTTCGGCAAAAGTACTCCGACAGAATAAGTGCCAAACTTAAAAAGTATGTACTGATGGTGGGCGGGGGGGTGTTCAAAGTTGTGCCCCAGCATGGCCGCAGTGCAATGACGGAAAACAAGAGAAAGATAAAAGAAGAATTAGAAGAGTCATGATTGCATGTGCTTTTGATCCTAGAAGTGTTTGAAGGCAAGGAATACCGAGGGTTAAACAACAACAACAAGTGCCGTGAAATAATCGATAAATCACACCCACCTCCCCCCTCTTCCTCCCGCCATTAGTACATTAGCTTTTTGTTCAGTTTCATATAATTGGTAATTCAACATGTTCTTTCCTTCTCTTTTTCTTTTCTTTTTTCTCTCGCCATTATCTCTTTTGTATACATGCGTATGAAAGAGAGAGAGAGAGAGAGAAAGAGTAAAAGAAGCAGGGAGTGGATGACAATATGATACATACGTATATATATATATATATATATATATGTATATGTGTGTGTGTGTGTGTGTGTGTGTGTGTATGATGATACGTGTGTATATATATATATATATATATATTACATACGTAGATAGACAGCGAGAGGAGAGGGAGAGAGAGAGAGAGAGAGAAATACATAGATACACACACACACGCACGCACATGTATGTGTCGATAAAGAGAAGTGGATAAGAGAAGGGGGTGAATGAAAGAAAGAGCTAAATGTGTAAAGAGAATGGGCAAGAGAGAAAGAATGTGTATGTGTCGCTATGAGTCAATGCGTAAGTGTATTGTTTGCCGAACGCAATGTTTAAAGTTCGTTGTTCTTAAAATAAACAGCGAGTGTGTGTGTGTGTGTATGTGCGAATGTGAATGTGTGCGTGTATACACCCTTGATATACGCTCATACACATATGAGCGCACACACACACATATTTATATATATAAACCAAACAGACGCAGTCATACGTATATGCAAACATACATACATTCGCACGCAACCCCCTACACACACATG
>NC_142941.1:52776330-52786330 GCF_046866305.1 Octopus bimaculoides
AAACAATCTACTGCGCCACGTTTTAAGGACAATAGTGTTTTGTCAAGAATATTGATCAGATCCTTTGCCCCCACCGAGTTTTTTTATTTTTTACATATTTCTACTGACGAAAACTGACCCCTCCCCCACAAAAAAAACCTGGCATTCCGTCGGTTATGATGAAATTTACATGCCGGTGGTTGAGTACTCCACAAACACGCGTACCTTTGACGTAATTCTTAGGGAGATTCAGTGTGGGTGAGCCTTTGAATTTTTGCCAGCTGCTGAGTGGGCTGGACCAATGTGAAATAAAGCGTCACCAGGGATCGAACTCACGACCGCGAACCGAATACCTTAATCACTAATCCACGCGTCTTCGCGATATATATATATATATATATATATATATATACACCCACAAAAAAAATAAATAACACTTATTAATCATGATAGAATTCTTTGTTTTAAATTTAAAACTTTTGCTATATTTAGTTCTCTAATGATATTATATTAGAATTACAAGGTTGTATAATGTATATTATTAATAAAAGCACATTAAGAAATTCCTTGCAACTTTTTTATTGAGGTCAATCGACAAATTTACTTTAATTGGTCAACAATTAAAATAAAACGAATAATTACTTAAACTTTATTATTATGTCAACGTCTACTGTTTATTCACCTAAAGCCTCTTCTATAAATGGCTTGCGACCCAGGATAATTAATGTGATTCAGAGTATAACTGAAACCCAGCTGCGAAACGGTTTTCTAGAAGTTTTGAAATTGTACCAGGCTTGTGTGCATAACAGCGGGAGTCATTTTGAAATTAAACAATCGGAAGAATAATGGCCGTTATAGATGTTGGTTGGTTGGTTGGTTGGTCGGTCGGTCGGTTCGTTGGTGGTTTTCTTTAGTCATGCCTTACACACTGTATGTGGAGGCGCAATGGCCCAGTGGCTAGGGCAGCGGACTCGCGGTCATAGGATCGCGGTTTCGATTCCCAGACCGGGCGTTGTGAGTGTTTATTGAGCGAAAACACCTAAAGCTCCACAAGGCTCCGGCAGGGGATGGTGGCGAACCCTGCTGTACTCTTTCACCACAACTTTCTCTCACTCTTACTTCCTGTTTCTGTGTCACGCTGAATATCCCCCGAGAACTACGTTAAGGGTACACGTGTCTGTGGAGTGCTCAGCTACTTGCACGTTAATTTCACGAGCAGGTTGTTCTGTTGATCGGATCAACTGGAACCCTCGGAGTGCCAACAACAACACACTGTATAGTGAGAAATGGAGGAGCGAAAGAGAGATATAGAGACAAATGGAGTGAAAGAAATGTGTAGAGGTAGTTAACAACATACGAGGTGCAGGATGAGTGCACATGCGCAGGCAAGGTTGTGTGGTAAGTAGCTTGCTTACCAACCACATGGTTCCGGGTTCAGTCCCACTGTGTGGCACCATGGGCCAGCATCTGCTACTATAGCCAGGGGCCGACCAAAGCTTTGTTAGTGGATTTAGTAGACGGAAACTGAAAGAAACCCGTCGTATATACATACATATGTGTTTCTCTATGTTTGTGGAATTTGAATTCAGAACGTAAAGACGGACGAAATTTCGCTAAGCATTTTGCCTCGCGTGCTAACCATTCTGGCAGCTCGCTGCTAATGATCCTGAAGTTTTAAGGGGAGGGGACTAGTCGATAACCCAGAAATCGCGATACACAGATATTGTTTTGAGCTGAGTGGGGTTGCTAGATTCCCTTGTTCGAAAAATGTAAGGACACAGATCGTGTCGGATAGCCAGCTGGAGATGATGTCTCCTGAGGCTAAATTACAGTAACATCAGTCCTAAACCAGGACTGCCATGTTATGTTGGCAAACAATCTTTACTCCAAAGTAATATCACACCACCACCACCATCACCACCGCCACTACAGCCTCCATTACCATCGCTAATATCGCAACCTCCTGCACCACCACCACCACCATCACTATACGATCTCTACAACTATCACTATCATAATTACCGCCGCCACCTCGCCACCACCACCATTTCCAGCACTACAATTATAACTACCGCCACCACCACCGCCACCATCACCATCACCTCCACCACCACCACCACCACTACCACCATCATTACCGGTACTATAATCATAACTACCGCCGCCGCCACCACCACCACCACCACCACCACGGCCACCACCATCGTCGCCATTCCATGAAGTACCATCACGTCTGGTTGAGCGCAATTAAAAAATACCTTGAAATAGGAACACCCCCACTTATAAATACAGAGCGGCCGTAACATGCCTGAACGTTCCATTTACCTTTTCTTTTTCTCTGCTCTCTCTCTCTCTCTCTCTCTCTCTCTCTCTCTCTCTCTCTCTTTCTCTCGTTCTCATTGATCCGTGATTGCTCATTAGAGTGACTCATATAGGGTTAACATGTAATAAACATTCACGGGACAGCTAATAACGGTGTCTCGATTGTAATTCCAGACATGTCGCTTGCCTACGTGTACCTGGATCTCGTTCATTTTCTCGTGTCTGGGTTCCTGGTGGTGATGGTGGCTGTGGTGGTGATGACTGTATCATTTTTTTAAAAAATGTTTCCATTGGGGGTATTATTATTATTATTATTATTACTGTAGTAGCCAAGGTCAACCTAGCCTTTTATCCATGCTTACGGGGTTGATAAGATAAATTAGTGGTGGTAGGGTTGGGGGGGGGGGGGCTTTCGTATCGACCTACCCTACCCCTCCTTGAAATTGCTGGCCTTGTTCCTAAGTAAGAAATAATAATAATTATTATACCTACTAGTTTACCCGTGTCATAAAAATGATGAGGGGTTTTTCTTAATCAGTTCTAGACAATGATGCAACCGTTCAAATTAACGGCCATGTCATATTTTGTGTCACGCTGAATCTCCTCCAGAACTATATTAAGGGGTTACGCGCGTCTATGTAGTGCTCAGTCATTTGCAGGTTAATTTCACATGCAGGCAGTTCCACTGATAGGACCAACTGGAACCCACATCAACATCATTATATATATATGACCGTTGACTGGACACTATTCAATTTTTTTTCTCCGTGTTTTTCTCCTTGTCTCCGTATTCTTTCTGTTGAAGAGCGTAGCTCGAAACGTCAAAGACTTTCCGTATTCCCGAGCGTCATACTAATACATCCTTTTGTTATTTACACCACCTGTCCTCGCCTGTTGTTGTTTTTTCGTATATTCTCCCATATATATATATATATATATATATATATATATATATATATATATATATATATATATATATATATATATATGTATGTATATGTATATATATATATATGTATTTACATTTACATACAGACACACACACACACACACACACATACATATAAAAACAAACAAATGAAAAATGCTAAATCTTTGTTAATAACAAAAACAAGATAAAATAAAAATACAATTAAATGAGAAGCAAATCGAATTTAATGAAAATTTGAGTTTGTAACAATTAAAGGTAATCAGTTGAAAATTCATTTTATATCTTCGAAACCAATAATAACGATGATGATGATGATGATGATGACGATGATGATGATGATGATGACGACGACGACGATGGTGATAGTCTTAATAATAATAGAAAATAATTGCTTCGAGGTATTACCGTTTCCATAAAGCACTTTTGCAGTAATTCTTTAATGATGTTTAACTTTGCATTAAGAAATCGTTGGTTCCAAAAATCAAAAGATTGGTGGGTGGGTGGCCGTGGGCGGAGCGGGGATGGTTGTGTGTGTGGATTTTCTTTTTCTTGCTTTGCAAAGCAGAAATGATAAAACACATAAACAGGATTTGTGAGATTCTGGTTTTGATTACAAAAGGAATCAACCATTTCCGTCAGTTTACAAAGGGACGGATTCCTCATCAAAGGGTCATCGCTGTAATACATCGTTCATTGCAGTGTCGGTGGTAGTGGCAGTGGTGGTACTGGTGGCAGTGATGGCGATGGTATCGGTGGTAGTGGTGGTGGTAGTAATGGTGGTGGTGGTGGTGGTGGTTGTAGTAGTAGTAATGGTAATGAACATAATAGTGATGAGAGTGATGATAGTGGTGGTGGTGGTGTTGGTGGTGGTATTGGTGGTAGTCATGGTAGTGGTAGTTGTGCTGTGGATGGTGGTGGCGTTGGTAGTAGTAATGGTGGTGGACATGGTAATGATGGGAATGGTGGTAGTGGGAGTCGTGGTAGTGGTAGTGTACTGATAGCCATCGTGGTGGTGGTGGTGGTTGTGCTGCTGCAGGTGATAGTAGTGGTGGTGGTAGTGGTGGTTTCCGTGATTGTGGTTATAGATATAAAAGAATCTTTAGCGTGAAGGTGCCTGGTTAGTGCGGCCGGCTCACGGTCATAAGATCGTGGGATCGATTCTAGGACTTGGCAGCTCGATATGTCCCATGGTGTTAGATCAAGCGACGAGTTGAACTCTACTCCACGTAAGCAACGAAACAGAGTGGACTCTGCCAAAAAATTTCAAATAAAAACGCTTAAGGGCCAGCTGCTGTGTTAGATAAAGTAATGGGTCAAAGAGGACCCCTAATACAATCAACGAAGCTAAACAGTGCAAAATATCTGAGGTCTTAGTTCAGAATTCCGCTGTGCCTTCCACATGTGGCTATCACTTGGCAAATATCTGAGGAATTCATGTTTCATATACAAAACTCGGTTAGGACCCGGCATCCTCAGACATAATGATATCATTTTATTAATATCTGGATAACATCCAAATTTTCATTTGTAGAATATGCACAACCTTATCAGTTAAAATTGATAGTAATGATACAGTCGATGCCACCGACTAGCTCTTTACTATATCCGGAAGGATAAAAGGCGAAGTTGCCCTTAATGGTTCTTAATATTAAACGTAAAGGAAAGTAACTGAACACAGCATAAGAATAATTTCTCCGATGGTTTACCTATTTTAGTAATCCGCCGTTCTTCCAAATAACCCAAGAAAGTTTTCAAAATACTCCAAAATAAAATAGAATAAAATGAGATGCGCTTGGAATAAAACATCTTGGAATAAAAATTTGTTTATATATATATATATATATATATATATATATATATATATATGTATGTATATATATATAAGCATATATATATATGTGTGTGTGGGTGTATATATATATATGTATATATAAGCATATGTATACACACACATACACACGCATATATGTGTGTGTGTATGTATGTATGTATGT
Source organism: Octopus bimaculoides (assembly GCF_046866305.1). NCBI lineage: Eukaryota > Metazoa > Mollusca > Cephalopoda > Octopoda > Octopodidae > Octopus > Octopus bimaculoides. Next base: position 52,781,557 of record NC_142941.1, read on the forward strand.
ACACACGTGTCTGCATGTAGGTATGTGAATATGACGGAAGGGTAAAGATAAAGCGGAGGATAGGTTTCGAGGAAGAATATAAACGGAACTCATATAAACCAATCGCCGCTCAACGGTCGGTGCCCCCACTTGATTCTTAGGAGCCAAACAAAAACAATGAACGCTCATGTGAGTAATACTAGGGTAGATACACCCGGAAACCCTGGTATATGTATGTGTGCACGTGCATGTGTGAGCGTGAGTGTATGCGTGGCTGTCTGCATATTACTACATGTGGCACTCCGTCGGCTACGACGAAGAGGGTTCCAGTTGATCTGATCAACGGAACAGCCTATTCGTGATATTAACGGGAAAGAGGCTGAGCACTCAAACAGACACGTATACCCTTAACTTAGTTCTCGGGGAAGATTCAGCGTAACACAGAGTGTGACAAGGCTGGCTCTTTGAAAAAGAGTTGTGGTGAAAGAGTACAGCAGAGCTTGCCACTCCCTCCCTCCTGCTGGAGCCTCACGGAGCTTCAAGAGTTTTCGCTCAATAAACACTCACAACGACTGGTCTGGGAATCGAAACCGCGATTCTACGGCCTCGAGTCCGCTGCGCTAACCACTGAGCCATTGCACGACCACATATATATATATATATATATATGTGAATATATATATATATATATATATATATATATATATATATATATATATATATATATATATATATATATATATATATATATATATATATATATATATATATATATATATATATATATATATATATATATATATATATATATAGATATATATATATAGATATATATATATAGATATATATATATATATATATATATATATATATATATATATATATATATACATATATATATATATATATATATATATATATATATATATATATATATATATATATATATATATATATATATATATATATACATCATACATACATCATACATATATACATATATTATATATTTGTAGGTCTAATCTAAATAAACTGAAGCGGATGAACGAGTAAGTAAACTCGATGATGTAACGTGCTAACTTTGTGGTGGCGTGGAGGTGTCGATTAGAGAGAGGGAGAGAGAAGGGGGGAGGCAAAGGTGGCGGGGAGAGAGAAGCCAATGAGTGTAGGTCGATTTGTCAGAATGACTAGGTTAGGTTAATGGATGAGTGCGTGGCTTGTCTGTCTCGAGGTACAGGGCAAGCTTATGACTGTTAAATGCTGAATCACTCGCTTAAACACTGTGAATGTTTGTATAAATGCTTACCTTGGAACGCGCGCGTGTGTGTACGAGAAAGAAAGAAAGAAAGAAAGAAAGAAAGAAAGAAAGAAAGAAATAAAGAAGGAAAGAAAGAAAGAAAGAAAGAAGGGAAGAGAGAGTGTGTGTGTGGGGAGGTGCGTTGTTTCTGCGAGCTCTTTTCTTAATTAATCATTCCTGAAGCAATTGGCGCTGGGCCACAAGATTTCATAGAGGTTCGCTTAGTGAATTTTATATTATAAGGCGGGTGAGTGAATAAGTAAGTAAGTTGTTTATAGGGGGGGGGGGCAGGAATATAGCCAAATATACAAAGGTGCGGGGTATAAACAATTTAAAGAGGGTAGCGACTGGGGTAGTAGATCGGTTGGAATTAACCCTGGTGGGCCGCAGATCGGATCTTACATGATGTATCGTTCTTTTTGGGATTTTAGGTTTTTGGAGTACGGCCCCCTAAAAAATCCAGGTTTTGGATTTAGTACAATATTAAAAAGGTTAGGAACCACTGGATTTTGGTTTAGTTTAAAGATTTGGCTAGTGCATGTTGGGAGGTCACGTAAAGGAATCATCTTTGTTATGTATGCTGATCTCCATGACAGCAAACAGTTGCGACTTCCGATATGTCGGCAATGGGGGTTTTCGAGTGGCTAAAATTGCGTAACCATAAATGCTTGTAACTACTTTAATATCAATATCTAGAAGATATGATTACAATTTTTGTTATCAAACTGAAAGAGAAAATAACAGAGAGAGAGAGAGAGAGAGAGAGAGAGAGAGAGTGAGAGAGAGAGAGAGAGAGAGAGAGAGAGAGAGAGAGAGAGAGAGAGAGAGACGGGGTTAGTAGCTCGGCTGATGTAAATTCTTCGGCAATCTTTGATGGAGTGACAAATAAAACATTACTTCATATCTGTTATGTGGAGTTTCGGTGTAGCTTGCAAAGGAATACCACTGTTTGTGCGTATTTCAATTACTCAGGTAAACAAAAGTTGGCTAACGAATAGATGTCCGGGACAGATTAGAGACCTCACTGTTTGTGCGTGTAAATGTATATATATATATATACGTACGTACGTACATACATACATACATACGTACGTACGTACATATGCCATCTCTGGAGAGTGCGTGGTGTTTGTTAACCGCACTGTTATCTAATACACGGTTACTTAACACTCAGTGAGAAACCGATGATAAGATCGTCTGAAATGGATCTATAATTGATTCGTGTGTGTGCGTGTGTGTATGTGTGTATGTGTGTGTGTGGTGTATGTGCGAGCGCGCATGCATGTATGTGTGTTCGTGTGTTCGTGTGGTCGCGCGCGGAGTGGCGGATTGTTTGTACACATGTATATATAATGACTAAAGTGCTAACAACAGCGTGGATTTATGAATAAATAAACACACACACAATCAACTACGTCTCTCTTTGCTGACCCAATTTCACATCCTATGCTCAACAGATACGGATATTCGCCTGTATATTATTTATTCATAATCCAGTCTCTATTGATACTCGACTAATTATTGTCTGCCAATCGACCTTGTAGCATTATGTAAATGTGTTGTGTCATTCACACATTTTTTCTTTACGTTTTTTTTTCTAAAGACGAATATTCCGTTATTGTTATCAGGAAAAGCGATGAGATGGCAAAATTGTTTCTGCACCAAGAAAAATGCTTAGCGGCATTTCGTCCGTCTCTTCGTTCTGAGTTCAACTTCAGCCGAGATAGACTTTGCCTTTCATCCTTTCGGCGTTGAGGAAATAAGTACCAGCTGAATACTGGGTCAATCTAATCGACTTACCTCCTCCCCCAAAATAGCTGGCCCTGTGCCAAAATTTGACACCATTATTATTATTATTATTATTATTATTATTATTATCATTATTATTGTTGTTGCTGTTGTTTGTTGTTGTTGTTTGTTGTTCGATTCCCAGACCGGGCGTTGTGAGTGTTTATTGAGCGAAAACACCTAAAGCTCCACGAGGCTCCAGCAGGGGATGATGGTGGCGAATCCTGCTGTACTCTTTCACCACAACTTTCTCTCACTCTTACTTCCTGTTTCTGCTGTACCTGTATTTGAAAGGGCCAGCTTTGTCATACTCTGCATCACACTGAATCTCCCTGAGAACTACGTTAAGGGTACACGTGTCTGTCGAGTGCTCAGCCACTTGCACGTTAATTTCAAGAGCAGGCTGTTCTGTTGACTGGATCAACTGGAACCCCCGTAGTTGTAACCGACGGAGTCCCACGAAGATTCACATACATACATACATACATACATACATACATACATACATACATACATACATACATACATACATAGGAATGCAACAAAGAATACTGGAGGAACATTGCCATCAAAACATCTGTCAAGTATAACCATAACAGGCTGGATATTATTGTTTGGGACACACTAGAAAAAAAGGTATGTATCGTAATAGAGGTCAGCTGTCCTGCTGATGTAAATATCTCTTTGAAAATCAAAGAGAAAGAAGATAGCTATGGACAACTGCTTCAAAATCTCCAGCTTCTAATTCCGTATTTCAAATTTATATTTATACTAATAATAACTGAAACACTTGGTTTTATAAGTAAATGTCCAACTGTCAGTGTGGATAAGCTTGGATTTTCAGAAAAAGAATTCAATTAACTGATTCGTACATTACAAATACAATCTGTAAGCGCAACAGTTAAAACTAGGTAAAACTTTTCTCAGGTTTAAAACATGACATTGTTTTCGTTGTCTACATTCCAAAGACGGAGCTTTGTATCTTTGTTAGAAGAACCCAGCCGACGCTCTTCAACAGAAAGGAACACAGAAATTAACAGGGAGAGAAAACAAAAAAGGTTTAGTGGCTAGCGATCAATATACATACATACATACATACATACATACATACATACATACATATATATATATATATATATATATATATATACACACACACAAGTATACATACATGTTCTTTTTATTCTTTTTAACATGTTTCAGTCATTTGACTGCGGCCATGCTGGAGCATCGCCTTTAATCGAACAAATCGACCCCAGGACTTATTCTTTGTAAGCCTGGTACTTATTCTATCGGCTCCTTTGCCGAACCGCTAAGTTACGGGGACGTAAGCACACCAATATCGGTTGTCAAGCGATGGTGGCGGGGACAAGCACAGACACATACACACATACATACATACATACATACATACATATATATATATATATACACACACATACATGCATCATGCATGCATGCATACATACATACATACATACATACATACATACATACATAATACAATATACAATATATATTTTGTATAAATGTATATTCAAATATGAGAAACAGTCCCAGGGATATAAAGAATATCGGACACGCACAAGGTACATGTTTTGCTAGTCCGCGGGTAGGCTGCTCTTATGGGCGTAAGAGAATATATTCTCATCAATACACCTGGTGTTAAAACACCTAGGAGTCATAGGCAAGCGAGATAACTCGCATCAG
>NC_142941.1:52793830-52803830 GCF_046866305.1 Octopus bimaculoides
TCGACTCTAGCCACTTCACTTAAGATTTCAGGCTTTACGACTGTAATAGAAAGAATTAATAGGCGGAGAGCTAGCAGAATCGTTAGAGCGTTGTTGGAGATAAAGTAAAACTGCTGTGCTGATGATATCTATCAGAGCAGAAACGTATGCACAATTGTCCTTTTGTTTCCAGATCACCATATTGTCTCTTTCTTAATGGTGTTTTGGAGAATTCTTGACTCTTGAGATTATCTCCCTGTCTTATATATAATCTGTACCGACTGCCACCAAACGATTGTTGTACCCTCTCTGAGAAGCGGGGATAAATTTTCAATAAATCAAAAATTTATTTTGTATGTTTATTAATATGCCCTTACTTGTCTTCATATATATATTAACCAGCCGAAATTGCAAGGTTAATCTGGAACTCGACTGAAGAAAGAAAACTCCGAATGACCTGTCCTTGTTTTCTTTGTATCGTCTGTCTGAATGTTGTCCCTGGATGTTTTGCGTTCTTGTCCCATTGTCCGATGAACGGGAACGTGAAACTCAGAGTAACGGTTTTTTTGTTATATTTCTGCTGCTTTTAAATAAAGTATATATATATATAAATCCGCGAAGTAGAAACAGTACTGTACTGTATATTTTTTAAATTATTTTTATAATTTGTATATATTTATTTTATTATAAATGCAAAACAATACCACGGAGGAATCGACGTAAGATTAAATAATAAATCGCGATAGGTGAACCGCGATTACTATATGTATATATATATATATATATATATATATATATAGATGTACTTGCATAGCAAGTAACCTGATCTGAGATCGTGTGCTGGAACGAAAACAATTGCAGCGTGGAAGGTGTTTATAAGCCATTTAAAATAACACACAACAGCCGCCAGATTCACTTCAACATTTAAATTTAATTTGTCAAAATATTTTCGTCGCTTTGAGACCGCGACCTTCTCACTGACAAAACGTGCCACCAAAATCACTGAAAATCATAACAGACCAACAGAAATCGGGCCAACGAGCAGAGAAAAATTTAACACATTAACTCAGCTGAAATCTGTAGAATTACATAATACATATAGCACTATCATGATCCATTTCTGTTGGCCTGTTAGGATTTTCAGTGAGTTTGGTAGCTTGTTTGAGTATTTTAACTCTTATTTCTAGCAAGGTGGTACTGAGTGTACCCTCTATTATAGTTATTTATTAATTATAAAATTTTATTGATTTGCCATATAACGGCATTATTGATTGCTGGCCACTAATATTATTGTTATTATTGTTATGAATTATATATATATTTACTGCAAATAATAATAATAATAATAATATCTATATGAATATTCATTCGAATATTAACTTATACACACACACACACACACATAATCGCAGGCTTCCCAACTACATGCCTTCTGGTTCATTGGCACCTTGGCCAAGTTTCTCCTACTATAGCTCTGGGCCAACCAAAAGTCTTATGGGTGGATTTGGTAGATAGACATAAAAGAAGCTTGTTATCTGTGCGTGTGTACATTTATATGTGTGTATGAATGCACCTACCCACCCACAATAAAAAAGCTTGAAGATATATAAACATCCTGTTCGAGAGATTTCCGTTTTATTTTACTTTTTATTTATTTTTTTTACTATGTTTCTGTTCATTATTAATTTTTTTTATTATTTTGTTTCGTACTTGTGTGTACACGTTTTCAAAAAAAAAAAAAAAAAAAAAAACACCAACACGAAAGGGCAAAAGTGAGAGAGAAAAAGTAAGAGAAATAATAAAGTTGGTCAGTTCCTGTCCATGACGTCAACGGGGAGGTGTCTCTAAAAAGCTCTCAGAATACAGAATGCTGTAGGGTAAGGTGAATGGACGGGCCAGGATCTCTCAGTAGCTTATACTATAATGGAATATTTTTAATATACATTACACGCAGCACTGTTAAATAAGTACAACTACTCCATCGATATACATTACAAGAATGTATTATCATATATCTACTAGAACGCTACCCGTCATATGATGGCTAACTTTTGAAGTTTACTTTTGCTACCATGGATAAACAGTCACCATTAATATTGATTTCAAATTTTGGCACAAAGCCTGCAGTTTCGAAGGAGTCGGTAAATTGAATGTATCGACTTCAGTATTCAACTGGTACTTATTTGATCGATTCTGGTAGGATGAACGGCAAAGTCGACCTCGGCAGAATTTGAACTCAGAACGTGAAGGCAGACGAAATACTGCTAAGCATTTTTCCCGGCTTGCTAACGATTCTGCCAGCTCGTTACCTTACAGTTCTTATTAATATTATATATATATATATATATATATATATATATATATATATATATATATATGTATGTGTGTGTGTGTGTGTGTGTGTGTGTGTGTGTGTGTGTGTGTGTGTGTGTGTGTATAAACAAAAATAGAACAAGAACGCAACAGGCGACAACAAAACATCCGGACCGTCAGACGATACAAAAGAAGACAGGAAAAAAACAAGGACGGGTCATTCGGAGCTTCCTATCGTCAGTCGAGTTCCAGATCGACGTTGCAGTTTCGGCCGGTTACACTCGAGACTGTTTCAATCTGGTTGGCCCCAAGAAATTCTAAGCTAAGAGCACTAGATTCTGTAGAAGAAAGTAAGCGAATGTATACGAAAACAAGGACGACAAAAAGGGAGAAATGGTACACAAATACAAATGCAAACAACAGGACATTAACAACAGGTGTCTTTCAACTAAGGACAGATTAAATTAAACTGGTGTGTGCGGAAGTGAAGCCTTACGGCAAGAACATTAATTAACTCATACATTTTTCTAAGTGGAACAGTAATACTATACGAGGCTTTTCAAAAGTTCAACACTTAAATAACAACACGTACTGTTGTAGTTATCCAAATTCAAGGGATAGAAACACACACACACACACACACATACACACACACACACACGCACACACACACACATACACACAAATAGACACGCGGACTTATATACAGGGATGGAACTACTGTTTCCAAGTAAGAAATCAGCTCCGTCCTTGTAGGAAGAATTCAAATAGTAAAAATATGAAAAAGAAAACAGACGTACAGATGTTTGGTATCTGTATGTATGTGTGTGTGTGTGTGTGTGTGTACGTGTGTGCGCGTGTGTTTTGTACCCTTTACGTAAACACATATCCGTAAACATTAGCAGTAGCCATATTGGATATTTTAATGTCAACCAGAAGTTCAGGCAGTCAATCAGTGATGCATTGAGGCAAGTAATGGGAGGCGGTTCTGTACTTGAGTTTTTAAATGATTCACACATACCTACATAGATGCATGCATACACATACAGCATACGTACATACGTACACACAAGTGCACGCACGCACTCACATACACATGCATACAAAAGATCGTATATTCACATATAAAATGTGAGTACACATCTAAAGATGTGCGTATAATACGAATATACGTTTGTGTGTGTATTTATGTGTATGTATGTATATATATCTATATGTATATACTAATAATATGTATATGTATATATGTATATATAGACAAATAATAACAACGTATGACTTGAGATGTTTGTCTTGCCTTAACGTTTGTTGTCCTCTAACAATTGTATATATATATATATGTAAGGACGACCGTGCGAACTCAAAAAGGAGAAATGGTGACGAATGGAAAAATAGAGGACTCCTTTTATTCACTCCATATATATATATATATATATATATATATATATATATATATATACATGCACACATGGGTACAGGACGTCACCGACAGTAAACAACATGAAATACGAAAACAAATGAGTCCTATACGCAAACAACGAGAGAAACTATTGGAAAGCAGAAGTAACACAAAGAATTACACTTGAACAGCTGACAGCTGTCTGTATGTATGTACGTATGTATGTGTGTGTTTGTATGTATGTGTGTGTGTGTGTGTAATGTGTGGACGTTGTTCTCAGGGGTATAAGCGATGAAGCAAACAGAAGGGAAAAGAACTCCACTCTACTCATCTTGTTGCTTAACGATGTCCGCCATTTTTCCCTTTCTTCTTCTTTACGTATTGTTATATACAGCTTTGCTTAACATCACCAAGGGAGAATATGGTGAAATGATTCCTTTCCCAGGAACTATTATCAACATAAAGTATGAGAACTAGTCAACTGGCCATTGGCCTCACGATGTCGACCAAAATGACAACGACGGACATCGTAACTTTTTCTTCCTTTAAACCTTTCACTGTCCAAAGCATATTTATCATTTTATCTTTTTACTTGTTTTTTTCTTCCAGTCATATATATATATATATATATATATACATAACGTCCTCGCATTACGACAATTAATAGGAATAAAAGTCGTTTCAATTTTGGCACAAGGCTCGCAGTTTTGAAGGAAGGGAGTGTGTAGTCGATACCCTGAACCCTGGTACCCGACTGCTACGACGTAACATCGAGCCGGGGGCATAGGGTGGGCGGGTGGCTTTGAGGTCGATATACGAAGTTGACCTCAGAAAGTAAAGAGCCCGGAACAAATACCGCGAAGCGTTTGATCTGACGTTGTAACGACCCCGCTAGCTGAACACCTTCGCCATAGTCAATAATAATTATGATCGTTTCTAACAGTCACAAATCTGAAATTTGAGGTGGTGCTGGAACAATCGTGAGTGCGCATGCGCATGCATGTGTATGCGTGCGCGCATTATACCCACACATAGACAGATACAGGTATGTCGAATACCATACAACATAAATACTTGATTTATTAAAATTACGCCCACCTGTAGAGGATGTGTCATAATTAGTGGATAGTAATGAAGATCAGCTCCATTTAATCGGGGTCGATTAAATAAGTACCCGTCAAGTACTGGAGTCGATGTAATTGACTATCCACACCCCACTGCACCCCGAAATTTCAGGCCTTGTGCTTATAGTAGAAAGGCATATTGTTGATTGCTGTAGCATGAAGATGTGTTTGTGTTAGCTCCGCTAAGGACTTTAGTTCGAACACCACTAAAATGAATTTTGTTTTTATGTGGAGCGTTTGCTAGAAGGGAATGGTTATCCGAAGACATTTGAATCCCCCACCTCCCCACAATACCTGAGAGTAGACAAAAATAAAAAATAAAAAAGTCATGTCTTGAAATATTTTATATTTTACTTTTCTGACATTTTGAATTTCTGTCGTAGCTTAACAAGAAGTTGAGTTACGCTACTCAAAGAAAAGTCAAGATGTTTCTACAAGCAAACAAGGAAGAAAAAAATGACATGAACACAAAAAATTCGCACCAGCATATAGACATTTTGAAAAGGATAAAAAAAAAATTACATTTCAAACACCAAAGATGACTCCGATGCCTCGCTTACTGATAAATAGAGATAACAACAGCACTCCTACACGTACATTGAAATTGTTGAATATATAAAGAAATTGGCTGCTTGTATCTTTGGGATTGGTCAAATTGATGTGGATGCCTCTGACGAGAATCCAATAAGATTCGAAAATCGATTAAGGTTGTCCATAATTTTTTGTTTTTTCAATCTCTGGAAAAACATCTAAATTAGCCCTGTTTATAAAAGTACTATATAGGACACATATTTTTTAATATTTTGCGGAAAAAATACTTGTGTTTATATTGGTTTAAACAGGTGGTATTTAAATATGAATAGGGCCTCGGATTAGAGGGGACTACAGTGGCGCTGTGTGAGTAATATCTCTTGTGTCTTTGCTCGAGGAATTTAATCGAGCGGCAAGGAGAAAACTAACGTAGCTATATCTCACCAAAGGTGAACACAAATCCTCGGAGGAGCAATTGAGGGAAACCCTGCTACATTTGTAGGATAATACTGCATCCACTGACCAGTTGAATCTTCTCCCACCATTCTTCAATCTGTATTTCAAGACTGAAACCGAAGTGAAACCACAAGATAGAAGATTCGAAATACTAGGTAATCGACTGAAATCCTAACATAAACAAATCAATCCTTTGAGAAATTGGCAGAAGCGTTACAGCGGACAAATTGCTCTCCGGTATTTGTCGTGGTTCTTTGCATTCGTAATCCCAATTGTGCCAAGGTCAACTTTGACCTTCATTCTTCCGGGTCGATAAAATAAAATACCACGACGTCAATGGGTCCTCTCGGGCATGTCTGAGACTGAACTGAGGTTTAGACGACAGTTACAACAACAACAAACTTTATGAAGCGTAAAGGAAGACTGTAGGTGATTGCTCGACCTGCTAGATATAACAATTAAATCATACGCCTACAATGTGTGTGTGTGTGTGTGTGTGTGTGTGTGTGTGTGTGTGTGCGCGCGCGTACTTGTATACATATTACAGTGTAGTCTTTATAGTCTTTATATTCTCAGTCCCAGTTCTGTGCCGACGAGAAATCTGCCCTTCTCCTGTTTCCGAGCACAATAACATAAACTAGCAGTTAAGTACTAGTGGTGACTTCAACGACTGCTCATGCGCAATATTGGTTAGCTTAGCGTAGCAAGGCCTAACTCTCTCCGCCCTGTCATGAGGCTCTGGCAAAAGGTGAAAGCAACATATTGATCGGAATATGCTGCAGTCACATCAATATTAGCGTTAGAACGCCTAGTACTACCTTTGCGAACTACCAGAGGGTGAGTTGTCACCGGACCTGCTATTTCTAGCAGCCCGGGCGACCACGTTGTGGACCTCCCTCCCTACTCCGTCGGCTCGAAAAAAATACCAGTCAAATATTAGGGGTATATTTAATCGATAGTTGCATACAGACGCATGTGGTTTCGGGTTCAGTCACACTGCGCAGCATTTAGGGCGAGGCCGAGCAAAGCCTTGTGAGTGGATTTGGTAGACAGTAACTGAAAGAGGCCTGATACACACACATACACGCACGCACGCACAAACACACACACACACACGTATATGTGGGTGTGCACGCGTTTATCTCTTTTTGCCTTGACGACGCAAGATATTTGTGAACAACTGTCACCGTCGTATAAGCGGTGTCGTTAGTTTCCAGTCTTCCGTGGAAACAACATGTTCGGTTACGGGGAACTATTACCTTGCTTGTTAAAACAAAAAAAAGAAAAAATAGAAAAACAGTTGGCGACGTGAAGGGCATCCGGCCACAGAAATCCTCCGGCCTCAATGAATAGAGTCTGACCCCTGCAATCATGAAAAAATGAATGTTATGATGATGATGATGATGATGATGATGATGGTGGTGGTGGTGGTGGTGGTGGTGGTGATGGTGGCAGGGACGATGATCATGTACCTGAATTGACAGAATGGGTAGAGCGCTTGACAATAATGCCTTTTGTCATTTCTATTTTGCTTTGAAACGTTAAGAAGTAAATAAAATAGCGGTTAACGACTTCATTTTTTTCCCTTAAATCGTTTCTTAATGGGGGGGGGGCCTCAACTTTTTTTTAGAGAAAGAGATAGACAGACAGAGGTAGGGATAGTGATAGAGGGAGAGAGAGGTGGGGAGACAGAATGCGTGCGTGTGTGTCTATGAATGAGAGGACGTATATTTGTGTTGTGTTGTGTTGCGTAAGTTATATAGGGTGTGACGGTTATATGAGAAATTCGTCGGTTTCGGTTCATGAGCCTTTAGTCCAGTCACAGGCCAACTGTGGCGCGAGGAATTTTCTGACTGACACGCCTAACGAAAGCTTACTTTAAAATTTCTTTTAGTAGTGCGGCCCGCCTGATGATGAACCATGTCTCATGCGGCCCGCGTCTCGAAAACGGTTGCCCATGCACGGTCTAATTGTTCGATTGGTTAACATGCAATTGTGAAGGCTTATAATAAAAAATGAAAATAAATTGACCGAAAGGAATCGACAGCGACAGTCCATAAGTTCATAATAAGAACTGATATAATCCTTTAATTTTATTAAGAGAACTCCCTCGTTATTGTATAGTACCTTCTAGTGATATCCTAAATATTTCAGAAATAGCAGATGAGGTGCGCTGTTTCAACGTCCACTGAGAAAGCAATTCGGAGGTTTGCTTTTTATAAATCATATCTTTATGAGAGCAATTCTCGAAACAGCTCAAGAAATCGTTAAAAGCTATTTGTGGATCTCATTTCGAGAATCCGTAACTGTTATGTTTTCCTGTAAAAGTGATTGCTTTCATCTTATATAAAATATATATGTATGGTTTTCATATTATATACAATATACTTACGTTCTATACGTTGGTTGTGTGACATAAATTTGTTTACAACGAATTTATTAGATTCACTATCGTCACTTCCAGTCAGGTGGGACGCGGGAAAGTGAAAGGCAGAATGGGACCCGAAAACGATATCGTTTCACTTAGTAAAATTTCACTCCTGAGTCCTCGAACCTACATGCGTACAGGCACACCTACCTACCTACCAACCTACCTATCTACCTACCTACCTACATACATACATACATACATACATACATACATACATACATACGTGCATGCATACATACATACATACATACACATGTATGCAGAGACACAATGGATAATGTAATTCTATAAAACGTAAGATGAGATAGTCACGGATGAAACGTCTTTGATCGAGCAAGGCCGACCTAGAATTAAACAACAGCAACAGGTAATCTATCTATCTAGATAGATAGAGTGACAGGTAATTAACTTTATCCATCCGGCAAGGATGAAAGGCAAATTTCGAATTCGACGCGATTTCGTACAAGTACATAAAAGGCAGGTGATACAACTAAGCACAGAAGTCGTTTTATTCGGTGCTCCACCGATCCTGCAATTTCACCCAACCCCACTCCATCGTCCTTCTGAGTCAACCTTGTTTGATAAATAGATCTACAATCAAAAGTATTCTTGCTATCTGACCATCCTACCATAAACTCTTCTATTTCAAACAGAACATGTTTGTGAGAGTAGGGAGTTAAAAGCTATGACTGGCAACTAGCTTATTGCTCGAAATAAAGGGCTTTAGAAACCTTTCATGGGATTTTTCTAGGAAATCACGAAGAATTTGGATATTGCAGTAAGGAAATGTGGCAGTATCTTGTAATGATTTTCCTTCCATTTATATTCAAGACACGGGACTGCAAGATAGACAACAGAAGAGAGACGCGATATAGTCGCAATGTACGAAAAGTAGTCATGAGAACGAGGGAATTGATTTGCCATATTTGAGAGTGTTACATTTAAGACCAAGACTTAAACAGAGATGGCGAAATATCAAAGAATTTAGCGACAGAGTGAAAATCTGTGAGGTCACCAAAATCGACGGCTTCAATGCCAACTGTGTGTTTTCCGATATACTAAACAAAAGTGGTTCCCTAAAATAGAGAGTTACAATAAGGGATTTATGGATGTTGTCTATTAGAGACCACATTTAAAGACCTTATCGAAAATACTAAAACAGCGCCACGGATATTGATTCTGTGTTTTCAGGTCCTGAACAATGCCCTCTTGTTCACTCCAGGTGTACTCTGTCCCCTTGGTATCGGCCTGTAGAACTCTAAAGCAGGTAATTCTTGACCGGCCACTTTTGCATTTTTCGCTGGAGTTTGCGTAATATATGCTAAATTCGTACCCTTTTCCTTCTTTTTATTTAATCTCTTAGCACCAGTACCACGCATCTCCAGCCAGAGATACATAGCCCTGGTTTTAGGCTGCATAATCATATATAAAAGTAACCACAAAACCATTTATTGATATGAAATTATGTGGTGTTTATGTATTTCTCAATTTTGCTATAGTAAAAAGAAAAACAAAGCTTTCTCTCGTTTAAACGGGGCTGGAAATTTGAAGTTGTAGTGAACATTCATTTTAACTAGAAGCCTTCGCCTCTCCTTAAAATGCTTTAACGGTAGAAATGGAGAGAGCGAGAGAAAGAGGCTTGATTGCTTGCCAACAGGAATCGAAACGGGAACCACACCGACGCCGTTATTTAACTCAGCTTGCCGGGAGCTTGTTTACCTTTGTTTCTGCTCTGTCTTATCTCTCCATCTTCTCTCCGGCATTTGC
>NC_142941.1:52806330-52813830 GCF_046866305.1 Octopus bimaculoides
GGAAAAGGGCTAAATTAAAACTAACACTATTAGAAATAGAAAACAAGATTAAACTCTCCCATGAAAAAGAGAGAGCAGAGAAGGAGAAGAGAGCAGTAGAAAGCATAAAAACAAACCCCAAGGCTTTTTATAGATTTGCAAAGGAGACTGCTACGGTGCAGTATAAGATAGGACCCCTGTTCCTGCCTAATGGCTCACTGACTGCGGATCCCACATGGATAAGTAAAGTGCTCTGTGCACAATTCAAGAGTGTCTTCACTTCTCCTCTGAGTCACATGCAGATAAAGAACCCAGCTGATTTCTTTGACAATAGCACTCAGCAGAAAAAGACTGCATCCATTACCTACATTGACATTGAAGAGGAAGATGTGATAGCTGCCATAAATGAAATGAGCTCATATTCGGCAACTGGCCCCGATGGTTTCCCGGCTGTCCTCTTAAAGTCGTGTAAACAAGAATTAGCAGGACCACTCCGGATACTCTTCCAGAGTTTCCTTGCAAATGGTAAACTTCCCAAAAAGCTGAAGGAAGGCACCATATGTCCTATCCATAAAGGCGGAAGCAAAGCAGAGGCCGGGAACTACAGGCCCATCTCTCTGACTTCACATATTAGCAAAGTCATTGAACGAATTGTCAGAAAGAGATTGATTGCGTTCCTAGAAGAAAATGACTTGCTGAATGAGACCCAGCATGGTTTCCGTCCAGGTAGAAGCTGCCTCACGCAGCTCCTGCAGCATTATGACTGGGTCCTGAAGCAGCTACTTGACCATTCAAATGTTGATGTGATATATCTCGACTTTGCAAAAGCCTTTGACAAAGTTGATCATGGCTTGATATGTCACAAGCTGCGAAACCTTGGCATAACTGGTAAATTAGGAGAATGGCTGCATGACTTCCTGAATGGTAGAAGTCAGACAGTTGCAGCCAATGGAGAACTATCTAGGGAAACACAAATATTGAGCGGTGTTCCGCAAGGAACTGTCCTGGGGCCACTACTGTTCATAGTGGCCCTTCTGGACATGCCCACGGTCACTCGGAGAGCCACTGTCACTAGCTACGCTGATGACATAAAACTATCTCAGGCAATAAAGAATCCTGATGATATTGTAAGCCTACAGAATGACCTAAATGCAATATATGAGTGGGCAGAGCAAAACAATATGCAGTTCAATGCGGAAAAATTTCAAGTACTGCGCTACAAGGCCACAAGTGCCTCCCAACTGGCATACACAGGACCTGGAGGTACTGCAATCCCAGAACCACAAACCGTGAGAGACCTGGGCATCAACATGTGTAGTGATGCATCATTTCACATGCACATTGTCAAGTTGACAGCAAAGTGCAGACAGCTGGCGGGTGGATACTGAGGACATTCCGTACAAGGGATCAAAAAGTCATGTTGACTCTATGGAAGACATTTGTCCTGAGCCGCCTAGACTATTGCTCTCAGTTGTGGTCACCACACAGTGTCAAACGGACAGCAGAACTCGAGGCAATTCAGAGGCACTATACAAAAAAGATCGCCACAGTCCAGCAGATGAACTACAGGGAGCGACTGCCGGCACTAGGTCTCTACTCCCTGGAACGCAGGCGGGAGAGATATGTAATAATATACATATGGAAAATACTGGAAGGACTGGTGCCGAACTTTGGCATCAAGTACTACAGGAATGCCCGCACGGGTCGCCACTGCATGGTGCCAAAGGTGCCGTCCACTGCATCTCACATAAGAACAAGATACTGCAGCAGCCTCGGTTTCAGAGGACCTCAGCTCTTCAATGCCCTGCCAAAACATTTGAGAGACCTGCAAGACAAGGATGTGGAGGTCTTCAAGACAAAACTCGACGCTTTCCTCTCCACAATACCAGACGAACCAATGGTTCGAAATGAGACACAGTTTAGGGCAGCGATGTCAAATTCTCTTATACACCAGATGTGCCATCAAAACTCTTGATTGGACTATATCAGGTGCAGGAGAAGAGCCATGCAAGGAACGTGAAGAGAGCAAAGCATAAAGACAGAAAATCACGGTGGTGCTCCAGCATGACCACAGCCACTTGGCTGAAACCCATAAATAAATAAATAAATAAATATATATATATATATATATATATATATATATATATATATATATATATATATATATATATATATATATATATATATATATATATATATATACATACATACATGTATATGGCGTAGTAGTGGCTGTGGGGTAAGTAGCTTGCTTACCAACCACATGGTTCCGGGTTCAGTCCCATTGCGTGGCACCTTGTGCAAGTGTCTTCTACTATAGCCTCGTGCCGACCAAAGGCTTTGGTAGACGGAAACTGAAAGAAGCCCGTCGTATATACGTATATATATGTATATATATATATATATATATATATATATATATATATGTATGTGTGTGTATATGTTTGTGTGTCTGTGTTTTGTCCCCCCAACATCGCTTGACAACCGATGGTGCTGTGTTTACGTCCCCGTAACTTAGCGGTTCGGCAAAAGGGACCGATAAAATAAGTTCCAGGCTTACAAAGAATAAGTCGTGGGATCGATTTGCTCGACTAAAGGCGGTGCTCCAGCATGGCCAGTCAAATGACTGAAACAAGTAAAAGAGAGAATATATATATATACATATATATATATACATATAGAGGTATGAAAAAGGTTAATTAATACATTTCAAAACTGAAACCCGGCAACTGTCACACAGTGCAACCTCAATGACTCGTTCTGCCGTGAGTCAGTGACAACTGTACGGCATTTAGTGCCAGTAGAAGTATGTGTTAGTGTTTATGTACCATAGTTTAGTTAGTCGAGTGTTAAAAACTATTGAATGTTATAATTTGCACTTTACACGGTGCGGTGTTTTGGCAGAATCGTTAGAGCATCGGACGAAATTCCATGCGGTATTTGTTCCGGCTTTTTTACGTTCTCAGTTAAGTTCAAATTCCTACGTCGTCGATTCCTTTTTATTGATTCGGGAATCAATAAATTAAGACATCACTCCAAGTAGTGGAGCCAATTTAATCGATTACCGATCTGTGCCAACGGCAACAGGGCTGCAAGCTTGGTTGCAGTAGATAGAATCTAGACCCTATTCATATTGTGGACAGGTGAAACGGTGCACCGGTCGATGTATTAAAACTACTGTTACAAAAGGTGCGTGTTTTTTTCTGGCTAACGAAACACAAACACGCACCAGCCTGTTATTAAACCTACACATATGCGCGCTCTAAAATCGGACCCCTTAACTAAATAAAAACTGAATATTGGAAGAAATGGTCATGATTGTCATACAACTCCAAAGGTTCTGAGAATAAGCATCAATGCATTAGCACCAATCTTATATGTGAGATTTTATTCGTTTGCTGGGTTTCGATTAAGTATTTTAAATCAAAAAAAATTATCAATTTTTCTCATAAATTATATTTCCTCATTAGATTGTTTTTCTTCACAAACTGATCACCAATATCGAATTTCTGTAAAAGGAATCGTTTTCAATAAATTGTATGTATTGTGTCTGTTATGTCAATAAAAATGAAAGTAAACACACGCACTGGTTCAATACCACATTTTATTTTACTAACTATCCAATGAGATTTGTATTATTTATATTACATTATCTTTATTTCCTATATTTTAATACTTTTTCAAAGATTTTTAAAAAATGTGAAAATAAGCATTTTTGCATACGTATACCGTAATCCCTCAGCCATCGCAGATGTTACGTTCCAAAGCCCCCCACCCACCGCGATGGGTGAAAATCCGCGAAGTAGAAACAGTAGTGTACTGTTTATTTTTATATAGTTTGTATATATTTATCTTATTATAAATGCAAAACAACGCCACGGAGGAATCGACGTAAACTTGAATAATAAACCGCGATATGGCGAAGAATTACAATATTTTCCATCACACACAGACACACACACACACACACACACACACACACACACACACACACACACACACACACACACATATATATATATATATATATATATATATATATATATATGTATGTATGTATGTATGTATATAGATAGATACAGAAATAGACAGACCGACGTATAATAAAGGTTTTAAACTGATATTCCGTCAGTTACGGCGACGAGAGTTCCAGATGATCCGATCAACGGAAAAACCTGGCCGCGAAATTAGCGTGCAAGTGGCTGAGCACTCCACAGACACTCATGACCTTAACGTAGTTCAGAGGGAGATTCAGTGTGGCACAGAACGTGTCAAGCCTGGCCCTTTGAACTACAGGTACAACTTGTTTTTGCCAACATGGACAGGAAGAACCCGAAAAAAAAAAAACGTCTTGCTCGAGGACACAACGCGCCGCTGGGAATTGAACTCACGACCACATAATCGTGAACCGAATATCCTAACCTCTAAGCCTCGCGCCTTCACGCATAATAAAGATATACACAAATGCACACACACACACACATGTACGCTTGTATATACAAACATAGACACACACACGCAAATATATACGTACACAAATATTTATTTAAACATATGCACGAGATCGATGTGTACGTTATGGTGATTGGCCTACGTGTGTGTGTGTGCGTGTGTGCAGGCGTACGTGTGTGTGTATGTGTGTGTGTGTGAGTGGGAGGAGGCGTTCATACCGAGAGACAAAAATCTTGACAGTTTAACAATACAAATTTTGTTTTCTCAACATAAACACCCATCCACGCATATGCAAATATATTTACACATGGACATACAACTGTGTGTATATATATATATATATATATATATGTGTGTGTGTGTGTGTGTGTGTGTATTTTCTCTCTCTCTCTCTCTCTCTCTCTCTCACACACACACACACACACACACACACACACACACACACGTATGATCACATTCTCTAATGTGCTTTCTTCAAAGACGAATGTCATTTGAGGTAAGTTTCGACTGCTATTTCCAGCAGATGGAACAGTCACGTATGGGGGGGGGGGTCCTCCAGAGTCCGTGTGTTTGAGCGTATGTATGTATGTATGTATGTATGTGTGTGTATGTATATATATACATATATTGTAGTGCTTGTATATGAGTCTGTCTCTCTTCCCTCCTCTCTCTCTCTCTCTACACACACACACACATGTATAACATATATGTATATTATATATATATATATATATATATATATATATATATATATATATATATATATATATATATATATATGACACTATATACCTTCATTGTCATCCTTCCGATGCTTCCGTCCTCTGCACTCACACACACACACACACGCACACACACATGTAACAGGGGCAGTCACCAGTTTCGTGACAGCTACATGTTTCTTTGATAGAAGACGTGGCATTGCTACATTAAAATCTTTCATCTCCACATTAACAAGCTGTTGATGTTGTTGTTGTAGTCTTATATTTACTTTTAGCCCTAGGCTAGCTCAAATCGAGCCGCCGGAATACAAACCACAAATAGACGCGATCAGCTGCAATCACGTTCCGCCTTTCCGTTACAAACCAACGGGGCAGACTCTGCATGGTCACTCGGCGTGCTAGAAACACCAGCCAGTTCTGCCCACCGCAAATTACACTCTATCGTGTGTTTGGTTTTTTTATTTTCCGCATATTTCTTTTAAACAAAAAAAAAAAAACAGACGGGACGGCCAAGGGAGGATTGCCGTTTGATGATAGGCTCGCTTGATCACAGGGGATAAACGAATGTATTGACAATATCCCATCTTTTATTTATATATTTTCGCAAGCAACTGGCTTTAATATCCAACATATCTTCTTTTCTAAATGATAATGTGTGATTATTTTGAGAGATGTTGCTGCTATTTCTAATAGATCGGGCGACCACGTAAAAAAAAAACAAACAAAATAATTTCATTAAAAAAATTTTTTTTTGTTTATCCTTCAACCCCAGGTCAACAGCAATTGAGCAAGTCTATAAACAAAGGCGTTTCATCCATGGCTTTCCCGGACTATATTATTTATTCAACATCATCCCCTTTTTTTTTTCTTAAATACTAGCGTGTATCAAATAACAGAAGGATTTAGCTGTTATTTCTAGCCAGTTGGGTGACAAATGTGACGAGAGACCCTCCTTGGATGTTTCTTTATAAACTGTAAATAAATATAGCAGTTAAAAGGTTTATCACATAGGAAGCAGTCTTCTGGTGGGTTTTTGCAGGGGCGGAATTTGTGATTTATATAATTTTTCGCTTCTCGCTCTGGATTATAATTAAGGGAGAGAGAGAGAGAGCGACCTGATCCCTATATATATATATCACCTGTTAACATGGATGCCACGTGGGTAGCTACCTCGTAGAAAAGCGGACGATTAGCAGGGTGGGAGTGGGGAGAATAAACAAGACGTGATCTGTATACACACACACATATTCAAACACTTATACATAATATAAATATAATATATAGACACATACATATAGGCATTCATATGTATATAAGTACATATCTACGTGTGTGTGCATATACAAATGTGTATGCGTGTAATGAATGTGTGAGGCCGTGCGTATATCAGAGCGCATTAGTGTATATATATATATATATACATATTTATATTTATATGTATATGTAAATGCCCTTTATACATAGATACATCTATCTATATATATATATATAAGCGTGCACGCGCACAAGGAGCAAATGAGAATATAAATGTATATATTTATACATCAGTGTATATATTTATATACATATACACACAATTGTATGTATATTTATATATACACGCGAACACTCACAAGGAGGAAATGAGAGCTATACACGCACGCATACATACATACATACATACATACATACATACACGCACTCGCACACAAATATATATATATATATATATATATATATATATATATATATATATATATATATATATATACACATATATATATATATTTCTATATCCATGAACACGTAAAAATGAAAGACAAAAAACAAGTGAGCCTTACCTTAATAACTGTTGATCGTGTCGGTTATATATTAATTGTCCAGGGCTTTTGCCTTCAATTGGCTTTCGTTGACCACCAAGCAAGCAAGGAAGCAATCAAGCGAGCTAGCAAGTAACTAACCAGCTCTCCACTACAACCAGCACCCACCTCTACAAACAAACCACTCTAATGCGACACCTCCAACCTTACAAGCCTACACACACACACACACACACACACACGAGCATCGCCGAGTCGGTCCTTTACTCTCTCCTCTTCTTTCTCTCTTTCTTCCTTTCTTTTTCTTTTTCTGTTTCTTTTTTCGATTATTGTTGTTGTTTGTTTACTGGTCTATTTTTTTAGTACGTTAGATAACTGTAGTATTAGTACTAGTAGAAATAGCAGCAGCAGCAGCAGCAGCTGTAGTAGTAGTAGTAGCAGTAGTAGTAGTAGCAGTAGTAGTAGCTGTAGTAGTAGTAGTAGTGGTGGTGGTGGTAGTATTGGTTGTCGCAACGCTGATACAAGTAGTAGCGGTTGTAGTAGCAAAA
>NC_142941.1:52821330-52851330 GCF_046866305.1 Octopus bimaculoides
AGTTGGACTGACCATTGTCCACTCTAGTTCAAAGGACAATTAAGGACTTTACTTTTAATGTGTTACCAAAAAGTAAACTCTACACCAATTTAAAATGGAAATTAAATTTTTATTAAGTTCGACATGTCACGGAAAACGTTTGAGAATCACTTGTCTGGTGTTATTCAGGTCATCTCTACTAATTTCCTTCAAAGCATCTCTCAGGGGTTCAGAATGGCATTCAGCATTAACTTCTCTGTTTTCTAGCATACAACCGGCCAACCTCTTTGCTGTAATCCCATGGTGACCTCACTAATGCTGTTGCCACGATAAAAACTGTTGCTACAAAGTGTCGAAAAAGTGTTAGTAGAAGAACACAGGAGGAAGAGTTAAAACTGTTTGAGAAGCATTGGTCTCGTGTTGCCCAAGTCTGTACCGGTTTCTCGAAAGGGGATTGTCTATACTCAGAATGTCTTTCAGCCGGTCTGTAACTCGACACTGAAAACGATGTTGATCTACGCTTCCCTCTTCATCATAGTAAAGCTCTTCATTACCACTGACCCCATTACTTGCAACATAGTTTATCTGAAGATCAGTCAGAATCTGGCTCTCTAACATGGTAAGGGTTTCTCTGATACCAATCGCTAAACAAACCCCGTTTAATTCCAGTCAATTTTTCTCTTTAGTTTTTCTATCTTTTTTTTTTGTTGTCTAAAATCGTTTTTTTTTTCTTTATGAAGTGAGGGTGTGGTCTTTATATAAACTTTGAGATTACATTTGATGTTACAAAATGATAGCAGCATTTCTTCCGGCTTTGTTTTCTGAGTTCAAATTTCACCGAGGTCGACTTTGCCATTTATCCTTCCAGACTTGATAAAATAAGTACCACTCGAGTACTGGGGGTCGATGCAATCAACAAGACCCCTACCCACGAGAATTTTAGATCTTGTGCCTATGAAAGAAAGGATATTATATTTAATCATTTTTTTTTGTTTCTAAAAATATTTCATTTATGAAGGCGTGGCTGAATGGTAAGAAACTGGTTCGTGGTTCAATGGCAACCATGGGCAATTGTCTCCTACTATAGCCCCGGGGTGGCCAAAATTTGAGAGAGGATTTAGTGGAGGATTCTTTTACTTGTTTCGGTCATTAGACTGCGGCCATGCTGGGGCAACGCCTTGAAGAATTTTAGTCGAACTCATTGACCCCAGTACGTATATTGTTTAAAGCCTGCACTTATTCTATCGGTCTCTTGCCGAACCGCTAGGTTACGGAGACATAAATACACCAACACAGGTTGTCAAGCGGTAGTGGGGGACAAACAGTCACAAACGCGCGCGCGCACGCGCACGCACACACACACACACGCACACACACACATACAAGGGTTACTGTCTACCAAATCTACTCACAAGGCTTTGGTCGGCCCGAGGCTTTTGTAGAAGACACTTGCCCAAGGTGTCACGCTGTGGGACGAACTTCTCACCACCCAGGCACGCATGCGCCTATACTGTGATAAAATAATTGTATATACTTTAAGAGTTCTTCAACTGAAGCCAAACGATTCCAAATATGTTCGGATCGGAACATTTGCTCGAAGACCCGGGCCGTTTGAATATTGCCACTGCTCTCGAAAACACAGGTTCATGTGCCTCCGAGGGCGTCACATGCCTGTTATTGGACTGACCATTGTCCACTCTGGCTGGAATGATATTTAAGGAACTTACTTTTATGTGTTACCAAAAAGTAAATTTCACAATTTAGAAGGAAGATTCAATTTTCTTAAGTCCGACATTTCACTAATAATCACGTAGAAATCAGATTAGATACGCAACGCAAATCTTAAGATAAGAGAGAGAAAGTGAGGGCGAGAAAGTGAGGGAGGAAGGGTGGTAGGGTGAATGAGGGTGTATTGAAGAAGAAAAGTGACTTAGTTTACACCCACACACACACACACATACAGACAATCATGCATTGGCACAAACATGCACGTGTATTCACAAATTGTCAAAACATGAGATATCTTAAATGGAGAGAAAGGGGGAGAGTGGGGGGAGAAAGAGAGTAGGGAGAAAAAAAGAGAGTGAGAGAGAGAGAGGGTGAAAGAGAGGAGAGGGGTGAGAGCAGAGTGGAGATTGTGAGAGAGAACATGAGTGGTTTGAAGAAGCGAAATTTATTCAAACACCCCCGCCTCCTACATTCACACTCACGCACACATAACTCCCCCCCCCAACACACATACATACATACATACATACATACATACATTCACACACACTCACTCGCACACACATTCAACCTCCTACATACACAGATTTACACAAACACACTCTTCTACAGAAACACTTATACACACGCATACTAACTGAAGCACTCAAATACAAGCGCACGCGCTCACACACACAAACACACACACACACACACACAAACACACGAGCATACACTCTCTTTCTCTCTCTCTCTCTCTCTCACTCCTCGCTCTTTATCTCTTTCTCTCTCACACATTCAACCCACCTACTCACAGTTTAATAACCTGAAATATTTACACACACACACACACACACACACGCACACACGCTGTAGCTCAACTACTTACATATACATACACACACACATTAGCTCAACCACTTGCGTAGACACACACACACATTCATTCACATCGTACATGTTTACACACACACACACACTCTCTCTCTCCTACATACACACACACACACAGTCTCTCTCTCCTACACACACACACACACACACACACTCTCTCTCGCTCTCTCTCTCTTTTACACACGCACACACACACTCTCTCTCAGTCTCTCTTACACACACACACACACACACACACACACACACACACACACACACACTCAATCAAGCACTAAACTCTATTTAAAATTGTCAATTCTTTTTCGAAATTTCTTAATTAATCAGAAAAAAAAGAGAAAGAATAAAAGAAGTATTTGATCATCTAAGTGCGTGTTACTCTACATTTAAACTCAGAGGCCTACTCCTACATATGTGTGTGTGTGTGTGTATTGTATACAGCTGATCCGCGGGATAAGGAGCCCCTCACACATGTTCATATGAAATCGTCCGTCCACTGATAAAGTCTCAAAAAGAAAGAAAAAACCCGTTTGATACGATCAAAAACAATTATAATAATTTGATTACTTAGAGTATTTTAGCGTTTAAGCTTGAGGTCTGGGCCTGAACGTGTGTTTGGGCGTGTATCAGCATATGTGTGCGTGTGTGTGTGTGCGTGTGTGTGTGTGTGTGTGTGTGTGTGTGTGTGTGTGTGCGTGCGTGTGTGATGTGTGCTTAACACAGCTGTTTAATGACGTCACGGATGCTTTCGTCATCGGGACGCTGGAAGCACTCGTCTGCGGTCGAAATCTCACCCACAATAATTTGGAACCGATGATGGAATTTCCATAAACCAATATGATAAGAGAAAGAACCAAAAAAAAAAAGCGGGGGGGGGGGGATCTGTTTAAAATTTGAACAACGAAACAATCTTGATGTATGAAAGTGAACGCGTGTGTGTGTGGTGTGTGTAATGTGTGTGTGGTGTGTATCTGTGAGAGTGTGTATGTATGTGTACATGCATATATGCATGTGATTATGTAGGTATGCATTCATGTACGTATGTACATATGTATGCATAGATGTGTGTATGCATGTATGCATGCTTGTGTGTATGTATGTATGTGTGTGTGTCAATGTTTGTATGCGTGTGTGTGTATGCAGAACATCATCGATACGTGTGTGCATGTGTGTGCATCTAAGGAGCTGAAGTGGGCCACAAGATTGCCTTTCAAGGTGAAGGTCATAAGTTATATGACTTTTAGGGTCCACAGATATTTTGGTTATGCCATTGTGTTTTGTTTTGTTTGTTTTTTGCTCATTTTCTTGAACTCGAATTGAGCCACCTTCAGAAAGGAGAGGACGAGAGAATTAATACATGGACGTCAAGATATATATATATACCTGTATTTTTAAGTTTAATTAATTGAAGGTCGTTAAACGCCCTAATGATTTGGGCAAACACAATTTTTAAACTTATTTTATTTTAATTTAATCGAAATAATTTAATTGAAATCAACTATGTATCACAGTTGCGTAATTATATGTTCAATGATCTTTATCTTAATGAAACAGCTGTTGAGTACAATGATAATAGCTGCTGCATGAGAAATTTATATATGTGTGTATCTGTGTATATATGTGTGTGTGTGTATTCGTGTGTATGTGAGTTGTGTGCATATATAATATATGTATATAAACGTATATGCATGTATGTATGCATATGTATGTGTATATGTATGTGTATATATATATATATATATATATATATATATATATATATATATATATCATCATCATCATCATCATCATCGTTTAACGTCCGCTTTCCATGCTAGCATGGGTTGGACGATTTGACTGAGGACTGGTGAAACCGGATGGCAACACCAGGCTCCAATCTAATTTGGCAGAGTTTCTACAGCTGGATGCCCTTCCTAACGCCAACCACTCAGAGAGTGTAGTGGGTGCTTTTACGTGTCACCCGCACGAAAACGGTCACGCTCGAAATGGTGTCTTTTATGTGCCACCCGCACAAGCCAGTCCAGGGGCACTGGCAACGATCTCACTCGAAAATCCTACGGGAGCCAGTCAGGCGGTACTGGCAACGGCCACGCTCAAAATGGTGCATCTATATATATATATATATATATATTAATTATGTGTCTTTTTAAAGCTTAGCCAGGCTCATGGGCCCGATTTCCCGGTTTCTATGGCGTATGTGTTCCCCCCAGCTGGACGGGACGCCAGTCCATCGCAGCGTTACTCAAGAAATAGGAAGAAAGAGTGAAAGTTGGGCGAAAGAGTACAAAAAGGGGTCGCCACCCCCACCCACCCCCTGCCGGAGCCCCGTGGAGCTTTAGGTGTTTTCTCTCAATAAACACACACAACGCCCGGTCTGGGAATCGAAACCGCGATCCTCCGACCGCGAGTCCGCTGCTGTAACCACTGGGCCATTGCGCCTCCACACACACATACACAACGTTCTGATTAGAGTTACTTCCCTTGCTTGTTACACATTTGGTTTTTCCCCCAAACTGCCATAGAGAGAAGTAGACAAATAATCTCGCTTCATTGATGTTTATCATGTCATTTACCCAACAAGCTCAGAGACTCTGTCACATGAACATTTTGCATGCAGAACGCTCTTTTGAACCATTTCCCCCGAGTTTCATATTGTAATTCAGCCATTGTTCTGGCAGACAACAGGACATTCAGCCTAGCATATCTGCTGTTAGCGACGCGAGAAAAAAATCCATCTTTATTCTTTTATTTTATTTTGTTTTTACTTCTCTCAGCCATTGGGTTGTTGCCATGCTGGGGCAAGTGTCATCTACTATAGCCCCGGGCCGACCAAAGCCTTGTGAGTGGATCTGACAAACGGCAACTGAAAGAAGCCCGACGTATATATATATATATATATATATATATATATATATATATATATATATATATATATGCGTGTGTGTCTCTGTGTCTGTGCTTGTCCCCCACCACCACTTGACAACCGGTGTTGGTGTATTTACGTCCCCGTAACGTAGCGGTTCAGCAAAGAAAATGAAACAACAGAATAAATAGCAGGCTTCAACAAACAAGTGCTGGGATTGATTCATCCGACTGAAATTCTTCAGGGCGGTGCTCCAGTATGGCCACAGTCTAATGACTGGAATAAGTTTAAAGATACGACGTGCTTCTTTCAGTTTCCATCAACCAAATCCAATCGGAGCGCTTCAACCCGGCCAAGGGTTATCAGTGGAAAACGTTTGCCCACGGTGATACGCTGCGGGACTGAACCCGGAACCATGTGGTTACAAAGCAAACTTCTTACCACACGGCAACGAATGACTTATATCTCCCTCCAATTAAATCCTCCGCTCTTATTGTCTTTAAAAAACAAAGAAAGCAAAACGGGTCGCACAGTAATTATTTGATAATGATAATGAAATCGCGAATACGGTGTCTCCGACAAGAGAAATGGCGAGATTGTTGTCGTTAGAAAGCTTTTTTTAAATATATGTCTGCTCAGTTAAGGTGTTGACTTGAGAATTAAAGAATTGGCAACAGCACCAGTAGTAGTAGTAAGTAGTAGTAGTAGTAGTAGTAGTAGTAGTAGTAGTAGTAGTAGTAGTAGTAGTAGTAGTAGTAACGACAAGAATTTAAGGCTTTATTGAAATGATGTAGTTCAAATGATATGCTGTGTCTGTGAAAGAAATCGCGATGGCCACGATCGGACCGTCGTTTGATTACAGCTGGCCTCGGGTCAAGAAAACAATAACAACCACGATGACGACGACGAATTCGACCGCCACCACCGCCACCACCACCACCACCACCACCGCCACCACCACCACCGCCACCACTGCCATTACGACCAATTACTGCTGGCGTCACCAGTGCTCTCAGATTCCGTAATTACCGGCCGCTGCTGCTGCTGTTGCTGTTGCTGTTGCTACTGTTACTGTCATTGCTGCTACTACTACTATCTGCAACTAATCATCATCATCATCATCATCATCATCATCGTCATCACCATCAGCATCATCAGCATCATCATCATCATCATCATCATCATCGTCATCACCATCATCATCATCATCATCATCATCATCATCGTCATCACCATCATCATCATCACCATCATCATCATCATCATCGTCATCATCATCATCCTCATCACCATCATCATCATCATCATCATCATCATCCTTATCACCATCATCATCATCATCATCATCACCATCATCCTCATCACCATCATCATCATCATCATCATCATCATCATCATCATCATCGTCATCACCATCATCATCATCATCATCATCATCGTCATCACCATCATCATCATCACCATCATCATCATCATCATCATCAAGTATCGCAACCGTGTTATAACCCCTACTGATGCTAAAACACTGCCACCGCCCCAAAACCACTTCATCTCTCACCATCAACAACTACCTCCCATACCAACATTATCACTACGTCCAACACCAGCACTACCATCAACACCACTCTTAACACCGCCGCCTCCATCATCCTTACCACCACCTCCATCATCCTTACCACCACCTCTACCATCATCGCCAGCAGCAGCACCCCCCCCCCCCCCACCATCACCACCACCGCCGCCGCCGCCTCCACCACCACCACCAACACCACCGTCACCCCTGTCCTACTTAGGTCCCTTTTACTATTAAAGAGTATTAACATTCTTCCAATACTTCGGTGATTGATAGTCAGACATTCCAGGCATACCAGTCATACCATTAGATCCAATCAATATGCAACTACTTTCAGGGGCTGCTTCCCGGTGGCTGTGGCGGCGCCAACGGTGTGCTGGCAGCGGCGGCGGAGGCGGAGGCGGCGACGTTTGGTTCCTGGTCTTCCTTACTGACATCGTTTAAGCATGCCTTCTAAGCTTTTGTTTTGTTTTGCAGAGAAGGGACATTTAAAAAAAAACAACAAAAAAAAACGAAAAACAAATTTATGCAGGCATCCCTCCCCGCCCCCGCCCTTACCCATTCACTTGTTGTGACATACTTTAGATCTTTTACGTGTAAGAGCTTTGATGTCGTGTCAAGGTTGTTGCTATTGTTGTGGTCGTTGTTGAACACTTTTATTGTAATCCTTATTTTTTTGTTTTTGTCTTTGTTGCGTCTCCTTCATCTGGTACCACGTAACTACGACCAATACAGCTGTCACTACCACCACCACCACCACCACCACCACTACCACTACTACTACCACCACCACCACCACCACCACTACCACTACTACTACTACCACCACCACCACCACTATCACTATCACCACCACTACTATCACTACCACCACCACTACTACTACTACCACCATCACCACCACCACCACCACTACCACTACTCCCACCACCACCACCACTATCACTATCACCACCACTACCACTACTCTCACCACCACCACCACCACCACCAATACCACCACCACCACCACCACCACTACTACTACTACTATTACTACTACTACTACTACTACTACTACTACTACTACTACTACTACTACTACCACCACCACCACCACTACTACTAACATTGCTATCATGCTCCCCACAAACCGCCGCCGATACTATCAACATCTCCATGCAAAGAGGTTGCCTCTGAGTTGACGTTCGATCAGCTAGAACTGGCAGCCAGATCTCCCTCAAATAGCATTCATACTTTAGACCAGTGATTCTCAATCATTTTTTTTTTTTTACCTCTGGCCCCTTTGAACCTTATTTTACCCGGGTGGACCCTACGAAGCCATTCGAGGCTTTAAAAAAACCCTATCATATTTCAATAATCATTATTACTAAGAAGTAATAATATTATTACTGTGAAGGCGCGTGGCTTAGTGGTTAGGGCATTCGGCTCGCGATCGTAGGGTCATGAGTCCGATTCCCGCCGGCGCGTTGTGTCCTTGAGCAAGACACTTTATTTCACGTTTCTCCAGTCCACTCAGCGGGCGAAAATGAGTTGTACCTGTATTTCAAAGGGGCCAGCCTTGTCACGCTCTGTTTCACGCTGAATCTCCCTGAGAAATATGTAAAGGGGTCACAGGATTGCTCAAGTTTGCCAGCTGAGTGGACTGGAGCAACGTGAAATGAAGCTTTTTGCTCAAAAACGCAACGCATCTCCCGGTCCAAGAATCGAAACCACAATCTTACAATCATGAGTCCAACACCTTATTCACTAAACCACGCACTTCTCCATTACATTATCACAGTGAACATAAGGCGGCGAGCTGGCAGAAACGTTAACACGCCGGGCAAAATGCTTAGCGGTATTTCGTCTGTCTTTACGTCCTGCGTTCAAATTCCGCCGCGGTCGACTTTACCTTTTATCCTTTCGGGGTCGATAAATTAAGTACCAGTTGCGTACTGGGGTTGATCTCATCGACTGGTCCCTTCCTCCAAAATTTCGGGCCTTGTGCTTAGAGTAGAAAAGATTATCAGAGTGAATATATTTCTTGCAACAACAGCCAGCATCAATTAAGACGACGACGTCTGCGTAGTTTCATTCGCGGGAGATCTTCAATGTTTTATTCTGAATGCCAGGTACAAGGTTATTTCTTACGCATCCATCAGAAAGGCTGTAAAAGACATTAGTTAAAACGTCTGTGAGCATTTGATATAGTGAGTGTGTGTGTGAGAGAGAGAGAGAGAGAGAGAGAGAGAGAGAGAGAGAGAAAGAGAGAGAGAGGGGGTGGGGTGGGGTGGGGTGTTGTGGGAGAGTAAGGAGAGAAGGAACAATAACTGTGGTAACCCCCATTGTCATAAAGCACACGGAAAGTGCTGTGGAACGATTGAGGCGCTTATCAAACAGGTATTGTTCGAGCGACATAAGGAAGTGGACAGGTGTGACAGTACGTCATAATTAATAAGCCAGGAACGAGGGTTCGTTGACACGGCGGAAGAGAAAGAGAGAGAGAGAGAGAAATGGATAGAGAGAGAGAGAAAAAGAGAGAGAGAGAGAAAAGGAGAGAGACAGAGACAGAAAGAGAGCAGTAACTCATTCACGCGCACACACACACGCACAGGTACTCTTACGCAGATGTGGTTCCATGAATGTCAATCTGTTGCAAGACAACAAGGATCGTTGTCATCTCTTTGCGTCGCAAAGCAGTGCGTTGCCATAGAAACGGTCGGCTTCGCAGAGAATCTCAGAAAAATCTTCCTCTTAGCACCATCACCGTTACGTTAGTATGATTGATGATTGCAATTCTGATAATGTTAATGTCACGTACACACCTATGTGTGTGTGTGTGTGAGTGTGTGTGTGTGTGTGTGTAAGTGAGTGTGTGTGTATGTGTGTGTATGTGTGTATCTATGAATTTATATATAGGCATATATATGGATACATGTATGTAACTTTGATAATAATAATAATAATAATAATAATAATAATAATAATAATAATAATAATAATAATAATAATATAAAGATAATGTATACGTATATGTACATTAATATATATCGTATGCATACATACACACATACACACACACACACATACATGCATACATACATACATACATACATACATACATACATACATACATACTTATATATGTACGTATATATGTATATATATATGTATATGCGTATGTATATGTACATATGTACAAATATGTATGTATTGTGTGTATACATATGCATGTGTGTGTGTATGTCTGCGTGTGCGTGCGTGCGTGTATGCATGTATTGTGTGCATACATATGTATATATATGTGTGTGTGTGTGTGTGTGTGAGATGACCGATTGTGCCTGCTCTCTCGTCACCGAATTAGACCATCACAGACCCTTTATGCACAGATGCATAAAGACCCGCACTAGCTGTCGTTTTCACCCGGACTCGCGTTTGCGGCTTCCATGTTTGGCCTCCTACTCCACCAAGAATCGGATAGGGGCCTCACCGGGGACTGCAAAAAAACCCAAATTTTAGATCCAATAAATCTTAAGCAACACCCCGCAGACCCTCTCCAACCTACTGACATGATCCAGAGACAATCCAGCGCAAGGTAACCAGTGCCAAAAAGCGTCGGAAGCTCAGGGATGTGGGATCGCCATGGTCAGAAACGCG
This sequence comes from Octopus bimaculoides, assembly GCF_046866305.1. NCBI lineage: Eukaryota > Metazoa > Mollusca > Cephalopoda > Octopoda > Octopodidae > Octopus > Octopus bimaculoides. Next base: position 52,831,983 of record NC_142941.1, read on the forward strand.
AGCAAAAGATTCCCAAAATGTCGAATGCCATCCCCTGCTTGTCTGGTTTTATATCAGAGTGACCTTCTTCTAGAGACATGTTTTAACAAAAGGGATGGGGTATCTTCCAACACGCCGGACACCAAACGGAGGTTTCTGAGGGCCCGTGCTATCAGCACAAAGTCCATTTCACAGGTCTCCTTTTTAGCCCTGCTGGGTTTGTAGCAATCCTTACCAGGAAAGCCTAATGGGGGTACCAGTTTAGTCGTCGACGACCCAACCATGCCATAGGATGTACTTGGTTGCATGTTATCAGTAGCACTCTTAAGTGCCTTTCATCCTTTCGGGGGTCGATAAATTAAGCACGAGTTGCGTACTGGGGTCGATCTAATCGACTGGCCCTCTCCCACAAAATTTCGGGCCTTGTACTTAGAGCAGAAAAGAATAAAGGGAGGAAATGTTCTTCGATGACAAAAAACAACAGCGATTAATACATTCACGTTCGAATCTGCCAGGAACCACCAAAAATAAACAGATATGCTATTGCGTAAATTCACGCTGTTCAACGTGCTACGTATGACTTATCACGGATTTTATTTCTCAAGAAACGCTTCGATTCAAGCTTTGATGAAAGAATAAATCCGGATCGTTTTTTGTGGTTGCTGATGCAGATTGTTCACAAATCCGAACATATCTGCAAAGAGGAGGTACGTAAGCTCTCAATCTGATTGAGTTAACGTATTTAGATGTTAATCTTTACCATAAATGAATTACTTCCGTTCTTGCCTCAATTCGAAAACTCGATTGACAATTTCTCCTACGATAATCCACCATACAGAAATGTAAAAATGGCAACACACAGAAACCCAAGAACCCGTTTCGTGTCAAAGATTTCTTTGAATAATATGGCATTCATAATCAATGATTTCACATGACTAACCAGCAGCAACAGCAGCAGCAGCAGCAACGTGACCGTCATCAAGAATGTCAGTGTCAGCTGAAAGAATCTTCTGCAAAAAAGAAAAAAAGAAAGAAAAAAAAAGGAATAGGACGCGTTTGATGTCATCTGGGTTTGAAACGTTGCTCGATAAATGTGGTTTGTTCAGCTTTGGAAAACACAAAAACGCACGCGCACGCAAACAAACAAACAAACTAACATAAACACTCACACATACACACATACACACATATATATGTAATAAATGCATGCATGTATTTAAATGTCACACACGCACAAGCACATCTTCCATCATTTTATCATGGACTGTGGCCATGCTGGGGCGTCTCCTTGAAGGGTTTTAGTCGAATAATCACCCCACCTCACACCACGCCACCAAGTAATTACTTTCAATGGGAGGAAATGTCTGGTACTTGTTCTAGCGCACTCTTTTGCCTCCAATTCCTTCTTTATAATTTTGACCACCAAATTAATTAATATGGAGAAAAAAGATATGGGGGTTTGATAAGGGAGCTCCAATTAAGCACATTTCGGACCAGCGTTGGATTATTTCCTCTCGCTGTTCTTATCGTAATAAATCAAGTGATTCAGTTATTGCTCTGAGTAGATCACAACGAAAGGCACAGTGTTATACTCCATATTCGCTGCCACAAAATATCCACCATTTTTCTACTTTCCTTTTCTTTCTATCTTTCTTTCTTTCTTTCTTACCTTTTTCTTATCTCTATTACATTACACTTATCTATCGTTTTATCATCGCCCAGGCAGTTGAATAGCCTCGTTTTAAAGGTTAGGGCGTTGTCCTGTTATATATATATAAAGGTGCAAAAAATTTAAGACGGAAACAACACAGATGAAATGAAAACAAGATGTATTATTAAGTTTATAGATAGGCACATACTTACGTATTTGTGTGGCTATATAAGTATATATATATATATATATATATATATATATATATATATATATATATATATACTGTGTAGTAGTAGTAGTAGTAGTAGAAGTAGTAGTAGTAGTAGTAGTAGTAGTAGTAGTAGTAGTAGTTGTTGTTGTTGTTGTTGTTGTTGTTGCTATAAAGTCAACTTACAGTGAACCGATTTTCGATCTCAAAGGTATTCTATACCATTAAAAACAACCTCACCTTTCTCTCTCTCTCTCTCTCTCTCTCTCTCTCTCTCTCTCTCTCTCTCTCTCTCTCTCTCTCTCTCTCTCTCTCTTCTCTTCTTTTTTTCTGCAGACATTGTGTATCCCTGCCACATTATCTAATGTCTCATTCTGTTTTTAGACGTTAGGGATTCGATTTGAGAGTGAAATGGTTGCTATTTCTCATAGACCTATCGACCACGTCGTGGCTTCCGCTCTCATACGCTCAACACAGAAACAATTTCAGAAGCAGAACGATAAATAATTTACTGTATAAAAGTGCTTGGTGAATTCGATTTACTTCGATGCAATTATTTTTTCGAGGATATAAAATTAATTTTCTATTGATTTCATTGAATTCGTATGAGAAGTTCCATCATGTTATTGTGAACTACGATGATACGAAAGATAATAGATCAATAATTAGAACAGCAACGGAATTATGATTAGTAATTGGGATTGATTTTCCAACGGTAAGATTTAAAGCTAATGCAGTATCTGAAAGTAAGTGTTTACATGACCAATAATTTTCATAAACTGGATAAATACTCGACAAATAAAGACGGAAAATAGCTCTTGTTGGATTGGAAACCAATTGTTGCCGACATAAAGACGTAGAGAAAACATCACAAACACACTGAGATCATAGATAAATCCTTTAATTTGGATTAGCAATCTCTTGACATCTTTTCATGTATTACAAAAATCACTTTTGAATAACTGACACGAAGCAGACGACACAGATGTTTTACGGTATTTCAGTTTGATGTCTCCTAGATTGCAGTTCAATTCTGGTTTAACATGCTGTTTAGAGGTTTAAAAATAAATGAAATCATATTGACCGGAAGTGTCGACATTGACATCTCCATAATTTCATAAAGATAATGCAAAGAGAACTAACGTAATCCCTTAATTTTATTAACAGGACTCCCTCGTTATTGCTACGTCCATGGAGACCTACTTGCATAGTAGCTCTTATTGATGTCTTAAGTATTTTAGAAATAGCAGCTGAGGCACAACATTCCAATGTACAATACTGAGCAACGAAGGACACGACTGAGAAAGCAATTCAGTGGCTCTTGCATGCCGACGAATGGTAGCCAACACAGTTACACATGAACAATACGATAATACTGCATGATTAATGTAGAGAAAAAGCGATGAGAAGTGGTGCTGTTGTTCTTGTTGATTCATCTTAGATTGTTTACTTGAAGTTTATCGGATTTTACTTCCGGTCCATTTGCTCTGTTTTTTGTTTTTTTGTTTTTTTTTTGCATCTTAACCCAAATCTGGTCAGAGTTGAATATAAATTTTGTTTATTTGTGTCCGAGATCGATAGCATAATCACTGTTAATTGTGCCAAGTTTTACCTTTGGTGTCTGAAACAAATAATACTGTTTTTCTTTCATATTTTTTTTTTTTTTAACTTCCTCGAGATATTTTGGCATTAGACTCTATTGATAATACTCGGAGTGAAATAATATAGCAATATTATTAGACATTTTAATTATAGGAGAGTTGGTGAAAGAGATCTAAAGGGAAGTAATAAAGATTTGACGTTTCGGACTGTTGCTCCTTTATCTGGGAATGAGGAAGAGAAAGAAAGATGAGATGAGAGAATTGTAGAATAGAACAGCAAATAAATAATTATGTCGAACGAAAGAGAAAGTGAGTCGTGCTCAATACATGTTGTAGAGGATATGAATTCTTTCTATTGAAACTGAAAATGAAGGATTGTCACATGCTTCGAGTTTTACGCCACTGCATTCTCGCCTGAAGATCTCAGTGGCGGGGAAAATCGAGTCGTGAGGAAAACTTTTCCCTTCTGTTTCAAAAAAAAAAAAAGACTCATATCCTGTACTACACGTATCAAGCACTTCGCTCTCATGCGTCCGACATAAACCAACGTATGCTATATATATATATATAGGCATACATACCTACATACACACACACACACACACACACACACACACACACACATATATATATATATATATATATATATATATATATATATATATATATATACATGTATATATATATATATATATATATATATATATATATATATATATATATATATATATATATATGTATGTATGTATGTATGTATATGTATGTATGTATACGTATGCATGTATGTATGTATACGTATGCATGCATTATGTATGCATGTATGTATATATGTATGTATGTATATGTATGTTTGTATGTATGTTTGTATGTATGTATGTATGTATTGTTTAACCTTATCGTAATGGCTACCAGAAATTCTGCCCGCCGGTCGTTTTTCTTCTTTTCTGCTAGTTAATATAATATGCTAAACTAATTGAATCTAAAACAACCCAAGGCAATACTCTCTCTCCCACTCTCTCTCTCTCTCCCACTCTCTCTCTCTCTCCCACTCTCTCTCTCTCTCCCACTCTCTCTCTCTCTCCCACTCTCTCTCTCTCTCCCACTCTCTCTCTCCCACTCTCTCTCTCCCACTCTCTCTCTCTCTCCCACTCCCTCTCTCCGACTCTCTCTCTCTCCGACTCTCTCTCTCCCACTCTCTCTCTCTCCCACTCCCTCTCTCCGACTCTCTCTCTCTTCGACTCTCTCTCTCCCACTCTCTCTCCCACTCTCTCTCTCCCACTCTCTCTCTCTCCCACTCTCTCTCTCTCCCACTCTCTCTCTCCCTCTCCCTCGCTCATTCTCCTCTCTCTCCCACTCTCTCTCTCCCTCTCCCTCGCTCATTCTCCTCTCCCTCCCACTCCCGAATCAGTCTCTGTACTTAGTAACATCTTCCTTACTCTGACACTAATTATTGGTATCAACTTTTGGACTTGTTATCCGTAGTAATTTTTATTCTTACTTTTCTTCGTGTTGTTGTTGTTGTTCTTCTTCTTCTTCTTCTTCTTGGCATTCCTTAATAAAACCACATCCTGGCAATTTGTTGTTGTTTTTGCACTTGTTGGTTTTTGTTGTTGCTGGCAACTCCAGATCAGCCCTGAATAAACTGATTTATGATGAAAGGAAATTCCAGCCATGACCCTCTCATCTATTTTCTCTGTGTAGCAGTAAATCCAAAACAATATTATCCTACAAATCCTTTTACTGAGAAAATTGTAGTGTTACTAGAGGAATTAGTCGGCTACTATTTCTAATACTGGGTTGGCAACTAAGTTCCCGCCGTTTTTTTAACTTTGGAATTTATTCCGTTTTTAAATTTTGGAATCTATTTTTTTTCGAGAATTCTATTTTTCAATCATTTTGGAAATTTTTTTTTTCTAGTTAATTTTAGTTATTTTTTTTTTTTTTTCAGATCATTAAAATGGAATGTCAAGTTAAGAAAAACGAGCATTTTCGACACTTCCTTCTTTTTGCTTTTAATCAAGGTTCTAAGGCCGCAAAAGCTGCTCGCAACATTTGTGCTGTGTATGGGGAAAGTGCCATAGCAGAAAGAACCGCTCGTGATTGGTTTGCCAAGTTCAAAAATGGAAATTTTGACCTCAAAGACGCACCTCGTTCTGGCCGTCCAGTTGAGTTCGATGAAGAGCGATTAAACCAACCTTTGCACGAAAATTCTCGTCAAACGATAAGGGAACTGGCAGTGAAAATGGAATGCTCCCACACTGCTATAGAGAAACATCTTCATTCGATGGGAAAGGTTCAAAAGTATGGAGCATGGGTTCCGCATGCTATAAGTGACAACAACAAAAATCAACGAGCCACAATCTCCGCTGGTTTGCTTGCTCGTCACCGTTCAGCTCATGGGCACAAGCAACGATTTCTTTACCGAATCGTTACTGGCGACAAAAAATGGTACTTGTACATCAATATAAAGCAGCGTAACGAATGGCTTAGCCCCGTAAAATGATGTTGTGCGTATGGTGAGACTGGGAAGGGATTATCCATTACGAATTGCTTGAACGGAACCAAACGGTCAACGCGGAACTTTATGTTCAGCAGATGGAACGACTCAATACGGCTATTCAAGAGAAAAGACCTAATCGGCAGCATGGAGTTCTTCTGCTGCACGACACCCTCATATCGCTAATATGACCAAGGAAGCCATTCAAACGCATGGCTGGGAAGTGCTGCCACACCCACCGTACTCTCCTGATTTGGCACCAACGGATTTCCACCTCTTTCGATCTCTTTCAAATGCTATGTACAGAGTTTCATTCAATACTGATGCAGAATTGAGAGCTTGGTTGGATCAATTTTTCGAGTTGAAATCAGGTGATTTCTACCAAGGAGGTATTGAAAATCTTGTTGAACGTTGGGAAGAAATTATAAACAACAAGGGTGAATATATTATTGATTAATTAGTTGTTATTTTTATTAAACCCTTCAAAAAATTTTAATTTAAAAAACGAAGGGAACTTAGTTGCCAATCCAATAGATAAAGTAGAAATTTTGTTAGCTAGAGTTTCGCGTTGAGAAGTTAAGGAAGATATCCCTTTCGTACTTCATTCGAAAAATTTCAAGTTGCGGAAGTATTTACACATACATATAAATATCTGATGACTTGAGTATTTTTTTTCTTAACTACACAGGGTCGAAACCCAGAGAGGATAGCACAAGAACAGACAAAACACAAAACTGGGTAAAAAATAAAATCGAATGAAAAGAATAGTAATGATAAATGAAAAGGTGGAATGACGTCTACTCGAACCCCACACTCCAGTTAACGTCATTGAACGTTTTTAGAAAGAAAAAAAAATTATCACGTGTTATTTTATTGTTGTCTGTTTCTCCTTGCTGTGTGTTGCTTATGTTATACACTCAGTGATGTGTGTGTAGTGCGGGCTGGCCAGTGTCCATACGAAATCTTATTTTCAATTCTTTTAAAAACAATACACATTTACTGTTCTATAACCAGTTAATAATTATCGCAGCAATTGCAAGGTAAAATATACAATTTTTTGTCTCTCTGTAATAATTATTGTGGCATTTACCGGTGAATTAACTGTTCCAGACATGTGCTTCTATTTCGTTCATTTACACTGCATACAAAAATACGGACATTCTATGTACAGACGACTGCTTTCAAAAATAGAGATTAATGTATATTTTTTCTATGTTCATAATTTTTTGTATACAATATTAAAAAAAATATTCCACTAAAGAAAAGACGTAATATCTCCAGAAACATGTATAAAGCGAGGACGAGTGCAGAAAACCAAATGCGAGTGTCTCAACAGAGAAAGGGGATGAAACTTTCCCAAGATCAGCTAAGGCATGCTGCAATACTTAATGCTGATTCATTAGAACAATGTTTAGCACGCCAGATTAGACAGAAGTCCAATACAATAGCTCTCAGAAACAGACCACATACAAATTCGTTCTTCATAACATCTGGAGCTCCTTTCATATATGATCCATCCCATTCTTATAAAAATGATATTTCTGTACAAATTGGTGTGCTACACTCAAATTATCGTTTCTGCAATGCTTTCGAATTTTCAAATTAAACTAAAGGCATATGCTGCTCAGGCTGTAAGGTAATATTTCCAGCACTACCAGCTCCTCCTCAACCTCTTTCAGCAGTTCACTTCCCCGTTTCCGTCTCCCATTGCAGCCCATTTCCGGAATGTACCCATTTACGTATAATATTTCCAATACACCTCCATTCATTTGACTGTCAACTATATGATGGGTCGTGTTAGACGCAGTGCTGACCGCCTCAAAGGCGAGTACATCCACTGACAACTTTGCGGTGAATTCAAAAATTACATACTCCCCCACCCCCAATTTTCCATGATAGGCTAGAGCATGGAATTCTCCAAACAGATGTATTACATGTTGTTTAGTCGAGTTAGACCATTTCATCTACAAATGTTTTGTCAATGCTGCACTTTCCCGTATCACCTGTTTCAACATAACTAATATATATAAACAAGCTATACCATTTTAATCCCGACCAATGCCGGGTATTTCTGCTAGTCTATATTTCACACATACACGCTTTTTTTAAAATCATCACTACATTTGTTGATACACAGCTTTTATTTCAACAGGATAGTTTTTAAGGTCGTCAGCCAATATAGCCTCATTGAAATTAGGTTACTTGCTGGTCTCTCTCTCTCTCTCTCTCTCCCTCATTATTATAGTATAGATTGCTGTATCTAGTGGTAGTACAAACTAAATTTTTCAAAGCCAATTATTATTTTTAATCTCTGCTCAATTTTCAATTGGTGGTATTCGCATATTAGACGCAATGAAAATTTTTTTGTAGGTTTTCTTTTGGGAAATCTGCATCTAGTAGCAATCGCCAGTATTTTGTTGACTGATAAAATAAGTACTATGTCTCTTATTTCTTTATTGCCCACAAGGGGCTAAACATAGAGGGGGCAAACAAGGACAGACAAAGGGATTAAGTCGATTACATCGACCCCAGTGCGTAACTGGTACTTAATTTATCGACCTCGAAAGGATGAAAGGCAAAGTCGACCTCGGCGGAATTTGAACTCAGAACGTGACGGCAGACGAAATACCGCTAAGCATTTCGCCCGGCGTCCTAACGTTTCTGCCGAACTGCGATGTTACGGGGACATAAACACACCAACATCGGTGTCAAGCGATGATGGGAGGACACACACACACACATATATGTCGGGCTTCTTTCAGTTTCTGTCTACCAAATCCATTCACAAGTCGGTCCGAAGCTATATATAGTAGACACTTGCCCAAGGTGCCACGCAGTGGGACCGAAACCGGAACCATGTGGTTGGGAAGCAAGCTACTTACCACACAGTCACTCTTGCACCTGTGACCGCGTCAGTGGAGTACTGGACCAGAGATCATTTGTTTGTACCCTCCCATCGGTAATTTTTGATGTTTAGGCCCGATCAGCTCTGATTGAGAAAACCTATCATCAAAGGCGTTCCAGATGCAGCCATCCCATCTTTTTGTATATCTATGACTATATTGCCCAATCTGTTCATTTTTTTTTTTTTTTTTTTTTCAAGATGGTTATGATGTGATTCAAGGGAGATTTGGCTGCTGTTTCGGACAGTCAAATCAAGTGGCTCATATTACCAACTGCAAGTTGCGTTCGTGTCCGAGACACAACTTTAGTTTTCAAAATTTCATTTTAAGATTCATTTATTCAACTACTTATGCTTACATAAATTTTTCCTGAAATATTCCATATTTTTCATTTTATTAGATTTAAAATAAACTTTCTAAGTAATGTTCATATTTGTTTATGAGATAAATATTACTTTTAAAGTATGTAACGCTATCTGTGCGTATATAAACGCGTGTAAATGTATATATTTGTGTGCTTATTTGTTTGTTTAAGTGCATATATACATATATATGCATGTGTATGTGTATATATATAGATATGTGCACCTGCATGTGTATATGTATATATTATTTTTTTCAGTGTATGTTTGTGTGAATGTATTTACGCGTATATTATATGGCAGATTTTCAACTTTTTCACGTATACAGCTAGCATTTATGTATCAATCAGAATTTTTACCGAAAGTTCCAGAAAACCATCTAGCAGGCAAAGATTAATAATTCGCTGGTTACCAATTTACAGTCAAAGACTTTATGATTGAATCAAAAACTTCGCAACTTAGTTAAAGACTTGCCGACTAAATCAAACACTGTGACTGAATCAAATTAACGGCAATTGAACCACAGAATTCGTGGCTAAGTCAAAGAGTCCGCGATTCAGTCAGAAGACTTCGCAATTATATCAAAGATTTTGCGACCGAGTTATTGATTTGCCCAACGCGATGTTGTGACGATATCATAATCTAATAAAGAACGGTCGATTGGCAGAAATCGTTAAAAGCATCGGGCAAAACATCTTGCAGTATTTGTTCCGGGTTTTTACGTTATGAGTTCAAATCCAAACTTTGCTTTTCATCCTTCCGGTGATCGATAAAATAAAGTATCGAAACATCAAGCATCGAACGTCCACTTAATCGATCGTTCTCCCCCCCCCCCCCGCGTCCCAACTAGCTATGAGCCTTGTATTCATTATGGAAACGATATTTTAATATTTATTTCTTTATTGCTCACAAGGGGCTAAACATAGAGGGGACAAACAAGGACAGACAAAGGGATTAAGTCGATAATCTGAAATAAACTCGACTCCTCTCACAAACGAGAATACTAAAAATGAACCCAACTGCTCAAAAAATTAAGTAAAAAAAAAAATTGGAAAAAATAATCTAGAATCCTTGTTTGGTACTGGATCTATCCCAAAATCTAATCAGTTCGTGCCAGTCACGGGGCCAAACATCTCTGAAAGTTTAACCCGAATCCATCCAGCGGTTCTTGAGATATCTTGTCCACGGATAAACAAACAAAGAAACACAACTGAAAACAATACCTCCGCCTTCGCCAAGGCGGAAGTGATAAATAGATGAATAAAACAAAACCCATTCGGCTGAAATCAATGAAATTACTGGAATCACATCAAGACATATCGCTGAGATCTAGAATCGGAAGTGACATGACTAATCACTGACTGATCATTCTTTGTTTCCTGTTTCAACAGTGACAGAATATTAAATATCTTTGTAATAGATCTTGGTAACCCCGACGCCCTCTGTCCCGCCACGTCCCTCCCCCCACACTCCTTCTGAGTTGGAAGACATCGTGTGACGATTCTATGGTAACCACTCTGATAGTAATGATGAAATGGAATCGGTGGAGCATGGTAATTATTTGAATGGTAAGCTATTACTGGTTTATAAATAGTTAAATAAACGCTAACAACGTTGACAGCATTCGTAGCGAACACGATACCTTTAATTAGTTTTTCCTTAAGCAACAACAACAACAACAACAACAACAGGTAAACTTAATCCTTTTGCTATGAACCTGCCTGGGACAGCCCCCAATGACACAAACTTGTTTAGAGTAATCTAAATTAAAACCTTACATCAGAGTTTCATCTAAATTTATATTTAAAATACCAGATTGATAATGCTTTCTGCGATAGATACAAGGCCTGAAATTTTGAGGGGAAGGGGCTAGTCGATTATATCGACTCTGTTAGTCAACAGATACTTATTTTATCGACCCCTAGAAGAATGAAGAGCAAAGTCGGCCTTGACGGCATTTGAACTCAGACCAAAACGACGAATGAAGTGCCGCGTACTAGTTATATAATAGTTTCAGATTTTCGTACAACGCCAGCAATTTAGAGGGATGGGGACGTAAACACACCAACATCAGTTGTCAAGCGATGTTGTGGTGGTGGTGGTGGTGGTGGTGGTGGGACAATCAGACACACAAACGTACACACATACATATATATATGATGGGCTTCTTTCAGTTTCCATCTATAGTAGAAGACACTTCCCCAAGGTGCCTTGCAGTGGGTCTGAACCCGGAACCATGTGATTGGTAAGCAAGCTACTTACCACACAGCCACTATATATGACTGGCTTCTTTCAGCTTATCTCTACCAAATCTATTTACAGGGCTTCGGTAGGCCCGAGGCTATAGAAGACACTTGCCCAGGGTGCCACACAGTAGGACTGAACCTCGAAGCATGTGGTTGGGAAGCAAACTTTATACAACATAGCCACACCTACGCCTTGGCAAGAGATTTTATCGGAAATTGTGTGTTGGGAGGAAAACAATTAAATTGTGGGAGAATCGTTAGACATCCTCACTCTCTCTTTCTTTCTCTCTCTTTCTCTCTCTCTATCTCTCTGTCTTTCTCTCTCTCTCTCTCTCTCTCTCTCTCTCTCTCTCTCTCTCTCTCTCTCTCTCACACACTCTGTTATGTTTACTTTTCTGATATTTTTATTTTCTAATAATTAATATTCGCACACGAAGACACTATTTTAAAAATGACACATATGGCATTGACATATGGTGATTAATACTGGTTGATAATGTATGTGTCTTTATGTGTGTTTGTGTATCTCTATGTATGTATGTATGTATGTATGTATATATATATATATGTATATATATATATATATATATATATATATATATATGGGTAGATAGGGTAGCCGTTTCCTCTTGAGGGTTCCAGGTTGGGCAAGTTTCTTCTGCTAGATCCCCGGGCCAACCAAAGCCTTGTGAATGGATTTGGTAGACGGAAACTGAAAGAAGCTCGACATATATATGTGTATGTGTCTGTTTTTGCCCCCGGAAGAGACACAAAAAAAAATGGAAGCAAGGAAAGATTTGCAACGACGTATATTGAGTTGCTGAATCGGGAGACGCTGTCATCGCATATGAACTTGTAACAGTTGCAATGGAAGACAAGAAAGTTCATTATTAATGAAGTTTTATCACGATCTGATTGTGTGTGTGTGTGTGTGTGTACACACAAGGGGGTGCTGAGACTTTTCAGCTTTGGATAAAAGAAAATAGAGGAAGATCAATTAATTATGATTTTATTCAACATATTCCCTTCGCAGATTCACCCACATATTGCAGTCGTCTCTTTTTCTAATCCCTGTAAAATAACTTGGAAGGCTGGGCCTCCAGTCATACCTTATACAATACTCTTAAAGCCAGGAACTTTTCAGCACCCACTCGTGTGTATATATGTTTGTCCTCCACCATCGCTTGACAACCGGTGTTGGTGTGTTTATGTCCCTGTAAGCTAGCGTTTCGGCGAAAGAGACGGATAGAATAAGTACCAGGTTTTAAATATGTAAGCGTTGGGGTTAATACAATCGACTAAAAAATTTTCAAGGCGGCATCCCAGCATGGCCGCAGTCTAATGACTGAAACAAGTCAAAGATAAATGGCACCCATCCACACACACAGACATTTATCCATATATAACGATCTAACTGATATATATATTAGTTATATATATATATATAATATATATATATATATATATATATATATATATATATATATGGGGAACAGATTTTCTTTCATAAGTGTTACGTGAATGACGTGAGTGTCAAGAGAAATCGAAAAGAAACGAAGATACTATATCTGGAAATCAAAGTTGTTATGGTCAAAGCTGGAGCGTCTTTAATTAGTCTGTCGGCTCAATTATGTCCGACCTGGATATAAAGACCACCACGAACAACAACAAACATACAAAATAAGACAAAGAGGGAGACATGTTTTTGTCGGACTTGCTAGAGACGAAGCAGTTAAATCGCCTTCAAGTAACAAACTGTGTTTCTTAAAACTACATTGACCTCCCCATCGAGCTCACCTAACCGCCGGATTGAGAGAGAGAGAGAGAGAGAAGGGAGGGAGGAGAGAGGACATACAAAGGTCATGCGCACTATTCCCTACTCCCACACACCTCTGTCTACGTTAGAAAAGAAAAATGAAGCTATGTTTAAAATGCCAAAATTTAACACTTCCAGATTTTGTTTGCCACTTAAAGCCCCTTTTGCCAAGTCGCCTCTTTAGAAATAGACTGATAACTGACAAGGTGAAAAGGTAAGCGATGTTGAACGATAAGTTTAGAAAGAGAAATAGTGGATGAAACTGTCTTACAGCTAGAAAGAAAGAGACAGAGAAATAGAGACAAATGACTGAAGCAGACGTTCAAGGCAGCCCAGATAAGCAGACGATACACAAGAGAGGCAGAGAGTCGGACATTTTATGGACAGAAAACAAGGCAAATAGATATGTTTGATAAGTCGATACGAAGATAGATAGATAGATAGATAGATAGATAGATAGTAGGGTAGGGCGGTAGCTGATACTCATGAGAGGAAAGAAATTTGGACAATATTACAGATTGAAAAAAGCAACAGGCATATTTAAAAGACTATTGATAAAGATGAACAGACAAACACACTGTGATAGATAGATTAGATAGACAGACAGATGAGTGTATGTGTGAGGGAAGTAGGAAGTCGGATAATCTTAATGGACAGAAGGCAAAAAAATAGACATATTTAAAAGTCTGGCAAATGATACGTAGATAAATAGACAGACCGATCATGTAAGATAATATAAACAGATAGACTGATAGAATTGTAAATGTATTTGTGCATGTGTCTGGTGTGTGTATGTATGCGTGTAAGTATGTGTGTGTGTGTATATATATATATATATATATATATATATATATGAAATGGTAAGGTCACGAAAAGACTGAATATAGTTTCTGTGTAAGGTTTAGCATTATGTAAGGTTGGCAACTCTAAAAATGTTCAACGTTTCTTTCCTCTTTCCTTCCATCTGACATTTCTACAATATCAGTACACGGTGCCAAATATCACAAATGGGTTTATAACGTTCTTGTTGTTGTTGTTGTTGCTAGATAACGTCATTGCTTCTTTTTTTTTTCTTTTTGTCTTCTTCGGACATCAACTCCAAATACAGTGCTTTTGTTGTTGATGATGATGATGTTGTTGTTGTAGCAGATTGGTGATTTGGTAGAATGGATATTTCAGCTGAACCGCGTGCTTCGCGGCCGGACCAACAGAAAGTGGTAGTGGTGGGACGTATGTATACTTACATAGTCTTACTTCGACCGATTAGAAATAGCAGCTAAAACATCCCGCAAATCAAAGCCCTGAGAAAGAATGCATTGAATAATGTAACTACATATTCTATGCAAACAACAACAACAAAAAAGGCCTCATCCAGGCTGGAACGCCGCTAGTTCCCTGCCAAAATTATCCTTACCAACTTACTAGATTCTTCCTTTCCTCCATTTTTCAACCATTGTTTCTTTGGGCTGATCAAAAGGTGGGACGCAACTTTGGTCCTAATCACGATGGAACATTGAATGGGTCAAAGCTGGAACGACGCTGATCTCCAGTCAAAAGGACTTGCTATTAATTCAGTAAAATCCTTTTTTCTTTTACTTTTTAGCCGTGATGACTCGTTGGACTGATCAAGACTGGAACGCCTTGGTATCCAGCAAAAATTTTAATTTCTACCCAATTTGCCAGAATCTTCCTTTCCTCCACTTTTAGCCATGATGGTTCTTTAAGCAACGCTTCCCAGAAAGAAGCTTTCATTTTTACTTCCCCCCCTTCGTACCCTGCTTTCCGCTCTCTCTCTCCTCTCTCCTTCCTCTCTCTTCTCTCTCTCTCTCCTTTCTCTCTCTCTCTGCTCTCTCTCTCTTCTCTCTTCTCTCTCTCTCCCTCTCTCCCTCTCCTCTCTCTCTTTCTCTCTCTCTCTCTCTCTCTCTCTTCTCTCTTCTCTCTCTCCTCTTCTCTTCTCTCTCTCTCTCCTCCTCCTCTCATCTCTCCTCTCTCTCTCTCTCTCTCTCTCTCTCATCTCCTCTCTCTCTCTCTCTCACACACACACGCAAACATCATCTGTTACTATCTCCTTCCACTTCATTGGACGTTCCATACACGACAAGCACGGAAACACCTTCTGTTGCCTGAGATCTACAAGGCCATCAGACCAAACAATGTCTTTCCCATTAACCGTTACAAATCACCAAAGTGCCAGTCTCTATCTTCACCAAATTCTTCAATTCCCTTCTCTCTCTCTCCTTCTCTATCTATCTCTCTTTTTCTCTCTCCTCTTTCCTCTCCAAAATTATATTCCGATCTCTGAAGAAACTCTCCAATCTGCCTTATTGCCAAGAAGGTCAAACCCTCTGACCCTGGAAACTACTGCTCTGTCCCACTCGCTATCAATATCTCAAAGATGATGGCGTTGGCCGTCAACACCTTCTTGAATTTTTCCCCCTTTCCTTTTATATCCCCGCCCCGTACAGGTTTCGCAGAGCCGAAATCTACTGGAGATCTATTCTTCTATGTCATATTCCAGTGGGCCTCATTTTCGAGAAACTCGACAAAGATCTGTTTTTTTTCTTCTTGACATCGCAAAAACACTCGACTTTTTGTAGGACGCAAATTCTTTAACAAAATTTCCAACCTATATTCTTCATCCACCTGTCGTCTTTTGGATCTGTTCAGATCGTACCATTGCGGTGCGTCGCTCAAAGAGCTCTCTATAATTCAACGGTCCGTCTATTCCCGTCTGTCCCAACGGTTCTTTTTGGGATCCCCGCGTTCTTACTCATAGGTATGAACAATTCAGATGCAGTTTTCCTCCAACAATGTCTCACTCTTACCACCTAAACTGCGCTCTTTCACAAGCTGACTCACTCACTCGTTTTGACTCTCATTTCCTTTTTGTCATCACTTGTCCAGACTCACTAACTCACACACTCGCTCTCTCTCACACTCACTAACTCACATACGTTGCTCACTCATCACTCACTCGCTTATCACTCACTCACTCACTCATCAGCTCGCTCTCATCATCACATTTTCTTACTATCACTATTTTATTTCTTTCACCCATTCGTCGAAACACACACACACACACGCACACACACACACACACACACACACACACACACATACACACTCTCGCTAACCCTCACAGACTTACTCACACTCACTCTCACATTCATTTTCACTCGCCTTCTCATCAACATTTCCCTTGATGTCACAACTCGAATTCTTTCTTGTTCTTTCTTTTCCCACCATCTTTTATTTCACACTCATTCCCACTTCTCCACATCTCGCCATATCACATTCAAATCGTGACAATATTCTTAACATTTGTTTATTTTTAAAGACACCCCCACCACCATCACCCCCACCACCATCATCATCACACACTGGTCTCTTCTCTCTCTGTTTCACTCTCATATCTTTGCCATCATACCATCACAGTCCACTGTTTTCAATGTTTATCATATTCATGTTTACTCTAACAATATAACACGGCTAAAGCCGTTGACATTTAAACTTTCGTGTACATCTTGAGCAGACGACAGGGGCCGGTCGAAAGACGGTGGCGACGTTTACTTACGTAGAGTCAATGAATGAACTAAGACGATGTCTATTGTGGCATGGAGTTGTGTTCTGTTATATTCTGCTGGTCATGTGGATTATTGTTGTTGTTGCTGTTGGTGGTGTTGGTAGTGATAGTATTTGATTTTTATTTGTATATATTCAGATTTTCTATTCATTTACTTCTTATATCGGTAGGCGTTTTGTGGCTCAATGGTTAAAAGGCATGCTTCTCAAACGTGGCTCTTCGTTTGATCCCACTGTGTAGCGCACATACATACGCACACATACATACATACATACATGCATGCATGCATATACAATGTCATTTATATGCAATGTCACAAATACAATGTCATTTCCGTCACACATGTACACATTCATGTGTATTTATCTTTGTCTGTCTGTCTGTATGTACGTACACATGAATGTATGTATGGCGCATAATTATGCTTACCTCAGTTTGAATGGCTGACTTCAAGATCTACTTCTGCTCATAGGCGATCGGTTTGTAATGGGAATTGCTCCAAGAAATTGAAACATTTTGGCACAATATGTAGAAGCAATAAAGTAAGTGACAATAATAATAGTAACAGCCACTCAGGAATGAACCATTTAGAACGAAGAAAAAGAGTGATAAAATATTGTCAGAGAGCAAACGCAGAATCCATGAAAATGGGGACGAAAGTATTAACAATCTTGTACGTGAATGTAGCAAGTTCACACAAAAGGAGTATAAACGCAGCTATGACTATATCTGTAAAAGGGTAGATTCAAAATGGGGGTTGGGGTGGAAACGTGGTATGAACACGAGCTAGAGGCTGTGGTGGAGAATAATAATTATAGGGTGCTATAGGATTTTCCCCATAAAGACTGATCACATTATTGAAGCAATGAGACCGTATAGGATTACAGAGCAATAAAAGGGGATTGGGGAAAGGAAAATAAATTATAGACCTTGTATAGATAATAGATATGATAATAGAGATGAAAAGAATTTTGTGGTATTCCTCGTACATCTCGTTAGTTGAAGCTTCCCCACCGAACCAATGAATATATCAAAACTGTGAGCTCTTGTTTCATTGCTGATGCATGCTGATGTCTGCCAGACAGATAATAATTCATGGAGTGCACGCAGAACAGCGAGAATCGAAACACTAACATATCTGTTCATTCTTAATAGGCTCTGGTAGATTTGAACGTAAATATTTGATCGCTGTTGTTTCTAATCGGAGAACATCTCGTGTGTTTATAATCACACATCGTCGAAAGGGAGGAAGTATTCTCCAATGACGGAAAACAACAGCGATCTGATATTCACGTCCGAATCGTCCAGAAAGAATAAGGATGAATAGATCCGTTACAGCTTAATATTGTTTAATTCAAATGACAAGCTTAGAATAAAAACATGTATCACTCTCAACGTTTGTATTGTACATTAAAAGGGTGGAATGGAATGTGCGTGTGGGTGGGGGCGGAAGTGTGGTGTGGGTGAATAAGAGACTGACAACCAAAGAACTTCTTATAATACGTATGTCACAATGAAATGAACGAAAGTTTTGACAGGAATTCGTTGCTCTCAGCGACATGGAATTTTTTTCATCTTCGTGTCTCCAACACTGCTCCCACTCTGCTTCGTTCTCTCTTTCCCTCGTATTTGCTCTCATTTCTACATACATAATACACACAAAAACACATACACAGGTACGTGCACACACACGCACACACACACACACACACACACACACACACGTACACACACACACGTACGTGCGCACGTACACACACACACGTACTTGCGCGCATACACACACACACACACACACACACACACACACACACACACACACACACACACACACACACACACACACACACACACACACACACACAACTTCTGCAAAAAAACGGTTGACAGTGATTTCGAAGTCTCAGCTTGTTGCCTTTCGTCATGTCTGATACAACGACAGTCGTGGAAAATATAAAACAAAAAACATTCTTACAAAACCAGTCATAGGACAGATGAACACAGTCGAGACGCGGGATTTTTGCGAGAAGTATTTTGGATAGTTGATAAAATTTGAATAATTAATAAAAAGAATATATAACAGACTCAAGTGAGCCAATTGGTATAAAATTTGATAATGCATATAATAGAATGAGTTGATATATCTGTTTATTTATTTTTAAAAATTAAAGTGTCCTATATTCGTTTACATGCATTTTGCCGTTCGTACTTGCCAATTTTCTTTTATTTTGGTAAAAGGAGATATTTTGAATTTACTCATTTGCATAAATGTCTAAATGTTCACTACATAGAACGTTTTTTAAGACATGAATCATTGATTAGTTGTTTATATTCACCAACGCAGTGTATGAATTTTGATGCCGTTTAGTCGAGATAATTCTCATTGCGGCGTGGTCATGTGATGCAGCAAAAAGGATTTTTTTTTTAATGTTTTGCAATTCATATTGCATTGACCTTTAATTTCTTCCCATTCTTGATTCTTTTGGCTGTTCTCGGTTC
>NC_142941.1:52856330-52858830 GCF_046866305.1 Octopus bimaculoides
ATTCGTAACACTTATGCAGGCTTTGTGTGTGTGTGTGTGTGTGTGAGAGAGAGAGTAGTAGTAGTAGCAGCAGCAGTAGCAGCTGCAATTTTTATTTTGTTGACGATATTGCTCATGCAGCATATTTATTCATCTCTCTCTCTCTCTCACACACACACATCCCCCCGCCACACACACACACACATATATATATATATATATATATATATATATATATATATATATATATATATGTATATATACACATAATGCATGCAATACATACTTATACAATACACGTACAGACATTCACTGCCATTGTAGATGAAACATTTTGCAAATACCGCTTAAGTCATCTTACAATATTCCTGCCCCCCTTCTCTCCACTCCCCACATACTTCATCTCATATTTTATTCTGTTTCAGCGTTTCAATGCTCCGTGTATTACATATGCTGACAGCCGCTTTTCCCCCACTGGCCTTTATCACGCATACGGCGCCTCAGATTATTTAATTTGCTAAATATTTCGCTTTTTCTATGCCAAAAAACATACACATTCCACCAAGCATGGGAGCCAACGAAGGGTGCTTTATCTGGTTGCTCGATCTGCTAGAAACAGCTACTCAGTCATCCTCATATCACATCATATCACTCACAATAAAAAAACCCCCCACAAAAACAACTACTACTAAAAAAACAATAAGTGAAGAGAACATTAGATAATGGCAGCTTGTAAATATGATAAACCCCAAAATGAATCGAGATTCTGAAATCTTTTTATGGGTTTCTAGAAGGTTCCTTATCTTCAAAGAAGTGGGTGGATGATTTAAGTGTCTTTCTGAACTGACGCCCCTTCGAGGAAACATACTCTAATAATTTTCCGTGCATATTTCATCCCAAATAACCTTTGGGGGATATATTAGGCGCAGGCCTAGCTGTGTGTTCAGGAGTTTGTCTTCCAACCACATGGTTCAGGGTTCAGTCCCAATGCGTGGTACTTTGGGCAAATGTTTTCTACTATAGCGTCGGGCCGACCAAAACCTGTGAAAGAACGGCCGTGTATATATATATATATATATATATATATATATATATATCGTATATAATGTGTGTTTGTGTCCGTTTGTCCACCCCAACATCGCTTGACAACCGATGATGGTGCGGTTCGGCAAAAGAGACCGATAGAATAGGTACTAGGCTTACAAAGAATATTCTCCTGTCTTTCACTGCTGCTACCTCAACTAACACTTGTCACAACTTTCTCTACCAACTCTTCTTCCCTTTCTCTCTATATCTATCTTGTCTGCTGCACGCCACCGTCTCCACCGTTACGATAGCAACAGACAACTACGGTTCACGGTTTTAACGATTTTCAAGAATTTCAACAGGTTTTGCTTGATACCATCATCATAATTATTATCATTAAGCTTATTATTAAGGCGGTGAGCTGGCAGAATCGTTAGCACGCCGGGTGAAATGCTTAGCTGTATTTCGTCAGCCGCTACGTTCTTAGTTCAAATTCCGCTGAGGTCGACTTTGTCTTTCATCCTTTCGAGGTCGATGAATCAAGTACCAGTCAAGTACTGGGGTCGGTGTAATTCACTTATCCCCTTCCCCAAAATTTCAGGCCTTGTGCCTATAGTAGAAAGGATTATTATTATTACAGTAGAAAGTACCAGTCAAGTACGGTCGATCTAATTGACCCCGAGATTACTGACTTTGTGCCAAAAATTTGACACCGTTATTATTATTATTATTATTATTGTTAATTATTACTATTATTTATTATTATTATTATCATTATTGTTAACTATTATTATTACTATAATTTATTATTATTATTACTATTAATTATTATTATTATTTATAATTATTATTTATTATTATTATTATTATTTGTCTTTATTTATATTTTCGGTGAAAACTTGTTTTGCCGAAACACTAGATTCGTCCTCCTCAACAAACATGATATTTTAATATTGTCAATTTTGTTGCTGATGTCACTCTTACTGGTGTGCGTTGTTTGTTTTGTTGATTTCGTTTTTCTATTTTAAATTCAATATTCTTTATGTTTCGGATTTCTTTAAAAAAAAACAAAAAAAAAACAAACAAACCAAGCATTTTATTTTTGTATATTTAGTTTCTTTCAAGACATGTTGCAGCTGTTTTGATGGCAGTTCTACTGGTTTTGACAGATTTTAAAAGCTCAGATTACAAATGCTGTCTGTTGCTGCAGGCTCTGCTGCTGGTGGCACTGTTTTTGCTACTCGTGGTGTTGGTGCTGCTACGTGTAGTGCTGGTGTTACTGGTGCTTGTGTTGTTGTTGTTGCTATTGCCAGCGGTTTCATGAAAGATATACTTGAATAGCAGATTTGTGTCAAACTTGAGACATTATAGCTTAACGATGTGGTGTGATTTAGTGTACAGTAGAGCAATCTAGTAACTGTGTAATGAGTCCATTCACACACATTAGCACCCCTACACCAAAATTTGGGTCAAAGAAACAAAACAAACATGGTGG
>NC_142941.1:52863830-52871330 GCF_046866305.1 Octopus bimaculoides
GTGTTTCTATGCAAATAACGATATTCTTCAACGAAAACTAAACACTAATTATTCAAGCAGAAATTCGGGTGAAGATCCTTTATTAATATGCGTTAAGCCTGTGTGTCCCCTGCAGTCTATGCTATGCAGCTGTGTCCCTCCACCTGTGCATATAAGTGTGTGTGTGTGTGTGTGTGTGTGTGTGTGTGTGTGTGTGTGTGTGTGTGTGTGTGTGTGTGTGTGACGCACGCACGCGTGGATGACAGCAGGATGAGTAAATAAACGCTGGATAAAATGGGAAGTACGAGATGGAAGAGAAAGAGAGCGAAGTAGAAGGGCGATAATTGTTTTGAAAAAAAAAAAAGACGTGACGTTCTTTGTGGGAATATTGTCTCAGTCAGGCTGCGAGCTGACAGAAACGTTAGCATGCCGGGCGAAATGCGGTATTTCGTCTGTCTTTACGTTCTGAGTTCAAATTCCACCGAGGTCGGCTTTGCCTTTCATCCTTTCGGAGTCGATAAATTAAGCACCAGTTGTGTAGTAGGGTCGATCTAATCGACTGGCACCCGCCCCCAAAATTTCAGGCCTTGTGCCTAGAGTAGAAAAAAATGTCTGTGCGTGTATGTATGTATGTATGAATGTATGTGTGTGTGTGTGTGTGTGTGTGCTTGCAATGCTTTGACAGAAGTGTATATGCATGACAGTGAGAGATAGATATATAGACTTATCTATCTATCTATCTATCTATCTATCTATCTATCTATCGCTGTGTGTGTGTGTGTGTACACGTATATAATTCGGCTTAGTCCAATCGTTAGACCTTCAGGTTAAATTACCTTGCGCTATTCTAGTTATTTATGTTTTATGAATTCAAATTCCATCGGGGTCAACTTTTCCTTTCATCTTTAGAGAAATCGATAAAATAAAGTACCATTCAAGTACTGGGGCTGATCCTATCGACTTACCCTTCCCCTCAAAATTACTGAGCTTGTACCTAAATAAGAAACCATATACGTGTGTGTGTGTGTGTGAGTTAAAGGATTGCAAAAGCCTCACGAAAAACTTGACTCAGTGAAAAACGGAGCAAAATGTTTAATAACCTTTCTGGGTTTGTGAAAGAGACTGGAAGTGTTATGAAATTCGCGCTGAAATTGTAGCAGCTGTTACGTATTTTCGTTTTTAATTAAGTATTAAGCTCTAACAGATGAAAAAAATTAATTCCCAGTTTTGTATTTCTGTGAATTAGTTCTAATTTTAAGGTGTGTCCAGTCTAAGAAATAAAAGCGAATTTAGCGTTTATGGCAGAGAAACGAAGAATGAAAATAGATCTGTTGCTGGGGTTATTGTTCATGCAAAAAGTCTATAAAGGTATACTTAGTGGTTCCCTCTGGTGGCGGTGGAAAGATCCAGTGGGGCGTTGAAGAAAAATGGGGCGATAATGGGGTAACCAAAATGGGGCAATGGATGTAAAAAAAAAACAATTAGGAATGTGGCCTTAGAACAAAGGTAGCCTGAATAAGTTTAGGAACCACTGGTGATATAATAAATAACATGTTTTTATTTCTTTTAATACATAATAAAATGTTGATATAAAAACAAATTCAGCACCCTTGTTTAGATATCGGTTCACGATGTAACCAATATTATCATTTGTAGTAATTTCATAACAGCACGCGCTTAGCTGCCGGTTCAAATCAACGATACACCTATTGACATTTATTGCAGTCAATCACATCGTGTGGTGAATGTCATTCTTCTCGGTTGACATCCAAAATGGAGGCGAATACCAACACTTCGATATGGCGCGCTTGAACAATTGCGAAGATCTTTTCACATGAAACGATTGGTTACCTTGTTAAACCACAAATAAAGCGTTCGCGCGCGCACACATATCTGTGTATAGTTTCCTGAAGAAAATTCAGACAATCGATTCAGCCAGAGATTATGGCCATACTGGAGCCTCGTATATATATATCTCAGTGGCGACTCCGGTACTCGGGCTGTTCGGGTTTAGCCCGAGTAGAAATTTAGTAAAGTGAACGTGTATTTGCCAGCCGATTTAATTTCTGTCAACACTGACTTCAAATATGTAATTTCAGCTAATAACTCGGGCTCCTATTATTGAACCAGATCGCAGTTTATTTATTTTCGTTCAGCATCTGGTGGTCATCTTAGAGGTGCCCTGTGTCAAAAAATCTCATTCGTAGCAGACGTTCTCTCGACATCGTTCACATGCTCCTGACTTGGGCTCAGAAGTTATAACCCAAGTTGGTATCTATGATCGTAAAAGTTAAAAGTAATTCAGATTCAATTTTTTCTTGAAATGATAAATTTCTTTGGAGGTTAGGATTTAAATTCCAATCTATGAAAAGTTTCCATTCTACACTATTCTTAAAGGAACGAAATATTATCCAGCAACTCGGGCTAATAGGAACAAGCTTGGTAGGTGTAAAAGACTGACTGGCATCTTTTGTCAAGAGTAGAGGCGACAGTCAGATCGCTGATGTTTGTTGTGCACTCCACTGTCCTTATCTGATTGCTGTGATTCTGAGCGTCTTTGTGTAAAGATCAGTTGTGTTTTGCAGGGTTGCTTTATTTCTACCCTTAACTTAGAAATGGAGAAAGACATAGTGTGCTAGATATAAAAAAAATAAGCCATTTGGGGTTAGAAATATTGCGTGAAATTCTCCGAGCAGGCATGTCTCACGCGAAATCTGTGATGAGCCCGAGTGACGCTGATGGACTAGAGTTGCCTATTATAGTGTGTGTGTGTGGGTGTGGGTGTGGGTGTGTGGGTGTGTGTGTGTGTGTGTGTGTGAATATATGCACTAAGGTATAACAGAGATAATAGATTTAAACATACTTTCCGATTCTCAGTCATTTAAATATTCAATTTAGGCGTGGTACAAGGATTATCTGTTTACATGTAATTTTCTCCGTCCTCTGATTGGTATCAGTCCAGCAACACAAATACTTACATTATAAAATAATAAAAAAGCATCTTCCAGATCTGATTTAGTCTTGGAATATATAAATATATAATCTATACATAACAGCTGTGTAGTTATAATTGGAAACATTTTCAGGATGGCTCCGTACAAACATAAACATTTCATACGAAATGTTTATTATCAACATTATTAAGTTTAGACACTTTGGGTAAATAATGATATCATATTAATTTCATTATGAAACTGGGGGAAAAATATAAGGAAAAAGTGGAATAATTCAGTTATATGTAATGCGACAAAAATCACATCTTTATTTTTGCGTACGTCTAAATAAATTCATGGACTTTTGCCAAATGTTTTCGCTTTCTCTATTTGATTAATTTGAAAATCATGTGACTTTGGTCTGTTTATAGATTTAGTTCATCATAATTATACATAAAGTGTGGTTTTCATGATGGAAACTACTCAGAGAAAGCTCCGTGTTGGCACTGAAATACATTACCTCTGTTCCAATTAATTTTGAATATATTGAAGAATTTAGTAATCTGAGGTTTAGGACATAACTCGAAATTTTGGTGGAAACTTTTATTTTAGGACTCTTTTACAGCAGGAACATTTTGTATCATAGAATCGGAAGCGGTCTAAGGTCAGTTGGCATCAAAAGAAATTTTTGATTAGAGAAACTCATTTTTTTTTTGTCCAATTTTTAATGGCGTAGAGCAGAAAGGCCAACACTTGTGGCCGTTATCGGAGAATTCGAGACTAGATGTCGAGGAGCAGACTAGGTGTTGGGAGGTTATCCTGTGAACAAAGTAGATCTAGATCTTGTTATAAAAGCAGCTTTTGGGGCGAGCTGAAGGTATTAAATGTTACATCCGATATCTGAGCCATTGAGTTCAAATTTCATGTCAGTGTTACACTGTGTGCCGTAGTAACACACACACACACACACCTATGGTTTGTTTTAATCATTCCAAATGTGTTACGATTTGGTTGTTCCTTTTGTTCTTGTTGAATGGGTGGATATTAAAACTTATTTAGGGCACAGTAGTAATAGATTGTCGTCGTTGTTCCACGATGGCGCAGGCATGTAAAATGACACCGTATTACAAGACATTCTAGACACTGTGTTGTCTGTAAAGAGAAATAGGCCAGCTGCGGTAGCATGATGGATAGCTGGATGCCATTGAAAGAGAAGTGACTCAACAACACAGATATTGCAGTACAATACAACCCACCACCATCAACACCACACATTACCGAAACACTTGGCTGGAAAAACCACAATAGCCCCCCCACACACACACACACGTATATAAATATATATACGTATATAAATATATATACGTATACATATATACACATATGTATATAAATGTGTGTGTGTGTGTGTGTGTGTGTGCATGCATAGATACATACATTCACCTTTCATTCTTCCCGAGCATGTCAAACTAATACACCTGCTTGTTGTTCCCTCACCTGTCTCTGCTTTTTGTATACTGTACTTTGAATCGCGCGCACGCGCACACATCGTGTGTGTGTGTGTGTGTGTGTGTGTGTGTTTTACAGCCCTAAACCAGAAGTCGATCTATAATTAACCCTTAAAAAAAAAAACTCATTTATTTATTCATCTGCTCGCTTACAACCTATGCTAACAGTGTTGATGTGATTTTTAGAGCCATTTGGCGTCTATTTCTGGCGTGTTGGTGGGGGATTTATCCGCAATCTTTATCATTTCATTGTTACTTCGACAAATAAGTTCCTTTGCTTCATGTACATTTCTTGCAGAAATACATAACAATGCACTTGCATTACTTAATTTTCGTACAATTCCATGAAGGCAGCGAGCTGGCAGAGTCGTTAGCACCCCGGGCGAAATGCTTAACGGTATTTCGTCTGTCTTTACGTTCTGAGTTCAAATTCCGCCGAGGTCGACTTTGCCTTTCATCCTTTCGGGGTCGATAAAATAAGTACCAGTTACGCACTGGGGTTGATCTTATCGACTTAATCCCTTTGTCTGTCCTTGTTTGTCCCCTCTGTTTAGCCCCACGGTGGGCAATAAAGAAATAAGAAGCGTTAGCACGCCGAGCGAAATGATTGGTGTTATTTCGTTTGACTTTACGTTCTGCGTTCAAATTCCGCCGAGGTCGACTTTGCCTTTCATCCTTTCGGGGTCGATAAAATAAGTACCAGTTGTGTACTGGGTCGATCAAATCGACTATCTCCCTCCGCCAAAATTTCTGGCCTTGTGCCTAGAATAGAAAAGAATTTTCGAACAATTCCTGCAATACTGTCTTTGTTAATACTAACTAATTACTGCTGCTTCTTCTTATTATTTTCTCTTCGAGTAATCCTTGCAAAAGTGTTTTCCTTAACACCTGCCAATTCTTTCGGTAAAGGTTCGAATTCACCAATCGTCGTCTTTTAAACTTTTGTGGTTTTTCTGGGGGTTCCCCACCACGCCGTTTTTCTCAGTAATTTTTTTTTATTTGTCGATGGCTTCCGGTCCGTTTCCAGTTGTTGTTTCCCTGTGTCTCAATAGTCCTTCTTTATCCATATGTATAGAAAAACGAAAGCTGTCCATACGGGAAGTATAAAGGTTACAGATAGAGATGCAGTAGGGGGGCGGGAAAAGTTTTCCTGGGGGGTGAAACATAGCTCTAACAAAATGACACAAACTACAAAAGACTTTGCAGAGAATAAACGAGCAAGAAAATATGGATGGCTTTTCATTCTAGAATTAGTAAATGAATTTAAAGAAATTAAATATAATTAAATCCAAATATTTGGCATAGAATTTCTATGAGGGAAAAAAGAAACATGTAAATATATCATAACTTTTCTGCAAAAAGAGAAACAAAAAAAAATTACGACACTACCGCCGCCACCAATGCCGCCGTCGCCCATGCCGCCGCCACCCATACCACTGTCACCACCACCGCCACCCATACCACTGTCACCACCACCACCGCCACAGCCGCCACCATCACCGCACACAGTCCGGGATAAATAAGATGAAATTCCATCCTACGAAAGGAAATATCAAAGTGAATATTTTGATGTCGAAGGAAACAGCTGTCCGTTGGACACTTCATAGTGAAAAGATGCGAGAGGCGATTGCGGTTGGTGTTATTATATTGAAGGTCAAGGACAAAGCGTCACACACACACACACACACACACACACGTATATAAGTGGATGGGGCAATTTAACCATTATTTAGAATTCTGCACATTCTTATAAATCGAAAGAGAAAACTGAGAAGAGAAGTCATGTATTCTGGTCCTAGTTTCCTTCCATTGTTGTCGTCAGTCTCTTAACGGTGTCGGCTATAACAGTTGGAATCTTGGCAAGACATAGTGACTCTATTATCCACGAGTGAAGATCAAAGTCAAACCCCTTCTCATGGTCTAACCATGCAGCCAGTAGACTTCAGCAGTGCAGCTTCGCTTCCTTAAGGATAAGTTTGTTGATAAGGAGCTGTTTGGTACAATCCCAAACCCCTTTCTTTCCACCTGTCACCTCCCCACTCACCATATTGTGTGTTTCGCTGTGACCTTAGAGGAATATATGCAAGTGACCTGTGTATAGCTTATACATAACATCCAACTATAAGCCTATAGGTTCTGGTCACATGCACCTCTTGGCTTTTAGCTACGTTGAGTTCAGCATTCATTGTTCTTTTGAGGTAGCTGACAATGGCTGGCCCGTAGAAAAGGCGGTGAGCTGGCAGAAACGTGAGCATGCCGGACGAAATGCTTAGCGGTATTTCGTCTGTCTTTACGTTCTGAGTTCAAATTCTGCCAAGATCGACTTTGCCTTTCATCCTTTCGGGGTTGATAAATTAAGTACGAGTTGCGTACTGGGGGTCGATCTAATCGACTTTCCAACCCCCCACCACAAAACAATTTCGGACCTTGTGCTTAAAGTAAAGAATACGTGACCTGTAGAATGTGCGCTTCGTTTATTAATTAATAACTGACTTTCAGCTCTCTTCGAGGTGATTTTCCATTTCGCAGTTTTGTAACAACCGTTAGGGAACTTTCACTGACGATATACCGTTACGGCAGACTTTTCACAATATTCACTTCCTAGCTCGTTTAATCACGTCGCATTACAACTGCGTGTTTTGTTCAGATTCCAGTTCCCTCAACAAAATAATTCTGGAGAGGGGCTTTTACGACCTTGATATGGCCTTTCATACGGCAAGATACCCAGGGGCGGACACAAGTGGGGTGGCATGAGGAGCACGTACTCCTTCAAGAAAAGAAGTGTGCCCTTCTAAATAACGTTATTACGCCATTTTCCCCTAGAATTGTATTCCCTTCTGACCTTGTGCTCTTCCTTCCAAAAATTCCTGGGACCGGCCCTGATACCTCTTGTGGATTTATTGCAAACCTACGATTGACAGTTCTACATTCTTGGAATTTCTTGTGATAATGAAGTTTTTCGCTTACCGCCCGCAGTTTCTGTTTAAAAACAATTTGCTTACCGGTTCTTGTCGTCTCTGGCCAACAGTTCTCGTAAATCTTGTATATCTAATGTATGATGTACGTAGGTAATATACCTA
>NC_142941.1:52873830-52933830 GCF_046866305.1 Octopus bimaculoides
GCACATATATGCATACATACATACATATACATATATATACATACACATACACGCATATATATACACACATAGATACATATATATAAACACACACACATATGTATGCATAAATATATATATATATATATATATATGTATGTATATATATATATATATATATGTATATATATGCATACACACACACACACACACACACACACACACACACACACACACACACACACACACACACACATACAAACACATGTTTCGAAATAGTTTTTCAAGAATTGTACCTACACATGGAAACAAACATAAACATTATTGTATTGTAATATATATATATATATATATATATATATATATATATATATATAGCTGTATTGCATAAACCATTCTATGTACATATAGACACATTCCCCCCAACACCCACCCACCAACCCACCAAATAACCCCACCACCACCCACACACACGTTCATTATTGCTATTTTATACACACATCCAATAATAATATCCTTTTGAGTTAACTGAACCATTGCTGATAAAACAAACGCGTCATGCAAAACACACACACAAACACAGTCTCTATCTCTTTCTCTCTCTCTCTTTCTCTCTCTCTCTCTCTCTCTCTCTCTCTCTCTCTCTTTCACTCTCTCTCTAATGATGACAGAGCGCCGAGGTAGTTTAATTCCTGTCTCCGTGACGCTATGATAATTCCTTTCTTAGTCTTCAAACGTGGCACGTGGGATTAATTTCATTAGCATTAATATAAACATTAAAGATGAAAGCATCGGAAATTGTGCCATTCTAACATCAAAATGGCAGTCATTTACCGAATTCTATACTGAATTTCATGCATTAAATTAGCATTTTTTATAATGTATTAGAAATCATTTATTTTCTATAATTGATAATTAATATTTATAGATTTAGTCACGGTAGGTACTGCCTGTCTTGCCTACTCAAACAACAGGGCCTTCACGCGCACAGACACATATATATACTTATATATCTATATATATATATATATATATATATATATATATATATGTACACACACACACATTTATATATATAAATAAATAAAAAAACGAAGAATAAACAAAAAAAAAACCAGCAAAGCGAGGACGTGGTGAAGTATTAGCAGACGCTCTGGGAAGGAAAGAAAGGTGGTTTAACGTTTCGAGCAAAGCTCTTCTTCAGAAAGAGGAGACAAAGGAAAGTCCAAGAGAAAAGGAAGACGGAAGAAGAAAATATATACACACATACAAACAAACAAATGTTTCGGAATATTTTTTCAAGAATTGTACCTACGCATCTATGTGCCTATGTGCACGATTGTCTGTGTAGGAGGTTGCGAGCTCGCACACGGGCGCTATTTGAACCCGGTACGATATTGATATTATAAACACATTTTCAAAAATATCTTAGTCTGACTTAGAATTTGAGTAAGACGGTGAGCTGGTAGAAACGTTAGCACGCCGGGCGAAATGCTTAGCAGTATTTCATCTGTCTTTACGTTCTGAGTTCAAATTCCGCCGAGGTCGACTTTGCCTTTCATCCTTTCGGGGTCGATAAATTAAGTACCAGTTACGCACTGGGTCGATGGAATCGACTTAATCCCTTTGACTGTCCTTGTTTGTCCCCTCTATGTTTAGCCCCTTGTGGGTAATAAAGAAATAAGAAACATGGTAACCTCACACGCAAGCAAGAGATGCTGCCGCTCAGGTTAAGATCGGTCGAGGTTCAATACAATCGCGCCTTGTTTTTTAAGTAATTTCCTTAAACTTTTTATGACGAGGTCATTAGTCCTCGCAAAGGAGGCACCTGATATATGGAGTAACGAGAAGAACATCTAAATAACACACCACTGCGCAAAGTGAAATTCTGTTCGATTAAAATAACCTCGAGTGTGTGTGTGTGTGTGTGGTTTATTTATTTTTTCTTTTGTAAATGATTGGGAGGAGCGTTTGAAACGCCAGTGGGGGCGCTGAGTTACAAAAGGTTGAGAAAACCATGCTGTAGATATCAACGCTGGATTTTTAATTTATAACCTTTACACTTATATGTCATCAGTCTGTGTTTATTGTTTGTTTTGACTAATATATGTCGTCTGCGTGTTTATTTCAGCAGTGTGTTGCTGTTATGAGTATTTCTTACGTTATTAATCGTCTACTTTTGTGGAGAATTCTGTAGAGTAAGAAAACGTTGTCTACAAATGTATTCCTGTCTACTTGTATTCAGAAATATCATTTAGATTCTTCTGCACAAACCAGATAAAGACAAAATGGAGAAATTCACAGAATAAACAAAACACTAATCTACACTAGTCATTCTAACAAGTATTAAATCAAGCCATACAGCATTAGAAACATAAATACAGCATAACAAATGCAACAGACATTACGCCTATTTAATAATCCACAAGCCACAAATGAAACACATGCTAATAATACAGAGACACATTAGAAACTTCTAAAAACAAAATATAAAAAATATGTACTATTATTAATAATAAACAACAACAATATTAAGATTAAAAACTTTCTGAGTACGAACGTATCACAAACATATAAACCTACGAGCAAGCTACTAACAATCAATGTGGTCTGTAATTCTGATTGCAGACGTAAAAGTTGTAAACTTCACGACTCTGACTATTGTATTGGTCGCACAATTATGATACTTTCCCACCAGCTCATCACAACGATGCAACAAGGAGCAATTGTAATGCTTCTTGTTGCATGCGCAGCAAGGAACATTACAATTTGTTGCTACAAAGTCTAAGTAGGAAAACGTTAGTGGACAAACTATTTATAGCTTATAGAATTCTCCCTAAAAGTAGAAGATTGGTGATGAAAGCAACGCTCATGGCAAAGCGCAATGTTAAATTGAGCACTCGAAGACAACATGCACGTGTCACGAAAAGAAACACATGATTGAAGATGTATAAATCTAATTGTTAATAGTTCAAATAGCGGTAATTTTATAAAAATCAACCACATTAGCTTTGCTTACATTAGTTTCAAATTGTGGCACCAGACTAGCAATTTCAGGGCAGGAATCAAGTCGATTACATCGACTCCGGTGCTCAACTGGTACTTATTTTATCGACCCCGAAAAAGTGAAAGGCAAAATCAATCCCGGCAACATTTGAACTTAGAACGTAAGAATAGATGAAATGCTGCTAAGCAATTTTTCAGATGCGGTACCGATTCTGCCAGCTCTCTGTCTTCGGCTTTGCTTATATGTGGTTCACTCTTTCAATCACGTCATTGCAGAATCGGTATTCTGGTTTTACTCTATTTTCCTTCACATTGGCTCTGTCCTTCCGGGCCAATAAGCTTTGACCTTGAGCATCTAAGAAGATGCCTTCGCTCTTCGCCTTCAGCCCAGAGCTCCGTAGCCGCTGGGTGTGCTTCTGTTCTACATTTGCTTGTTTGCTACGGGCCACATATTTGCCATGCTGAGGTTTCTCTCCCCACTGCCGCCCCACCTCTCAGCCAATTGGCCGTACGTGTTTTTCTTGGTCATTAACATCACATTCCTTTGCAACAACAGTTGCCGCACTTCCCTCAGGTTGTTCAGCTTCGGTATCATGCATCAGATCAGCAGCAAATTTCTCTTTTCCCCTTCATGAAAGAATGAACCATCTTATGCCGCGTGATTTTCAACGAGCTTCAGCATCCAGTCGTTGGTTGTTTCAAGATACATAGCCAGTCCAATGGTGGTGGTTTTGTGGGAGAGTTCAAATTGCATTAAGTCTCGACTTCCTTGGTGTCTGAGGAGATAAAGACGATCCACGTCTGCCTTTGGCATCTTATTACAACTCAGCAGCTTGCATATTTTCCCTCGATTTCTTCTTCTTCTCATCGTTACTATTACCCCGCACGCGTAAGCGAATGTAGGCGTTCATATTTGTCTGTTTGTGTGTTTGCAAAATTACTGGAAAACGGCTGAACGGATTTTCACCAAATTTGGTAGAAATACTCATTGGATGAGTGACTCGAACTCATTAGATTTTCGTTTGATGAATCAAAATGTTCTTTTTGCTTTGTTACATATGCATAAACGATATGCAGGGGAAGTAACTCCCGATATCATTTTGTTGAAATATGAATTCGTCTGAGATTATTAAATTTTATTTTATCCTTGTGTCCAATGGACAAGCCTGGCTATATTGTCGTTGTGTCTCTTATATTCCTTCTGGGCTAGTGGCGTACATTGGCTGGTAATATGCCAATTATTATTATTTGAAAAAAGCAGCTTCATTTGACCCCATGTAAATTAAAGATTCGTATGTTGATCACATTATGTTACATAATAATAGAACTATCAAATGTGATGAGTGTCTCTTTCCTGCGTTTGTCCACTCGTTTATATATACTCCAGTATGACCGCAGACTAATGATTGAGACAAGTAATAAATGTATATATATATATATAATATTCTCAAGTCTAGCTAAATTTAATGATGAAATATTTGCAATGGATGAACTTTTAAACATTGATGGGATTCATAGGACTACCAACATATCCAACAACAAGATGAATTTTACTATAATTACATACCGAAGTCTTATATATATTCAGAAAAACATACCGATTTTTATTTAAAAAATATATTTCTCTTAATATTTCAACAAAGGATTAAAAAAACGAACTTTCCGAATTATAGGAGGATTAATTTTACAATTTCTTTAAAGGATAGTATACACTTTAATATTTTTAATAATTTTTTAATATTTTAATTAATATTACATATACCATTCGTTCTTAAGACATAGATTATAAATCCATTCATCTCCGAAGAGCGGAATTATTGATAGTATGCTGATCTTTTGATTACATTGTAGTTACAATAATATCCGCGAAACGATCGTCAGATGTTTAAAAAAATTTTTTTAATTTTAGACTTTATAATATTCATTCATGCTCAATTACGCATAAATTTTTATATGTATTTATATTCACATCTATTTTTATCTACATTCATATTTTTATATATATTTATATTTATATTTATATTTCCTATATCTTAAATTTTTTAATTTATATTACCATGTCATATCGGATATATATCTTTCGAAATTTAAATATTAAATATTGATTTCCTGCTATATTATTGATAATTTTATTAATAATATAAACACACACACACACATTATATATATATATATATATATATATATATATATATATATATATATATTTGCTCAAAATAATAGAGCACTTAATATAAGTTCAGTTACATATTCTTTTAGAATATTCCTTATAAAAGTTTTATATATATATATATATATTCAATTAGTTTAAAATGACATCATTAAGGGATAGTAATATCCAGTGGATTACTGGTTCATTGCCTAGTATTTTTGTGAATAATAATATTCATAAAATAATAGGTCTAAATATAAAGCTTATAAATATTAAAAAGAAAATTTAGAAAATGGATATGTAACATTAATATAATTTATCATCTGCAAAAATCCAACATATTCTCTTACAGCTGTTTCAATTTAGTTTAAAAGATTAAATTACAATAATCAAATCATTGTATAAGGCAAAATCTCATCAGAGGGTAGAAAAGATATACCGCTAGGTTATTAGGTAACTTAACGGTATATCTTTTCTACCGTCTGATAAGATTTTGCCTTATACAATGATTTAATTATTATAATTTAACCTTTAAACTAAATTGAAACAGCTGTAAGAGAATAGGTTGGATTTTTGCAGATAAATTATATTAATGTTACATCTCCATTTTCTAAATTTTGTTTTTATATATATGTTATATATTTTTTTATCAGTTCCAGCTCAAAGCTGTGGCCATGCTGGGGCACCACCGTTTTGCTACACTGTTATTATTGAGAGCCTCCTCTGATATGTTGCATTTGGTGAATAAAGGAGTTTGATGTCGCTGCCATCATTTGCGCCACCTGCCGCTCTCGACAGGAAGAGATTCAGTTTTGTTTTGAAAATACAATCACCTTGTGTAGGTCTCTCAGGCTGTTTGGGAAAATATTAAAAAGCTGTGGGCCCCTGAAACCCAGGCTTTTGTAAATAGTAAGGAATTACTCCAAACGTTTAAAGGTAATGTTATGCCACTTCATGATAATTCTTATCAATATAATTGTTGATATATATATATATATATACACACACACAGACATGTAGGTAGACACGCGCGCGTGTGCATATATATCGGTTTGTGGGAGGAAGGAGACGTGGAGTGGGCAGTGTCGCACGCATTTAAACGTGGGCAGTGATTCAAACGAACAGTTGCTACAGAAATTTCTGTACGACACAATAAAAAAAAAATGAACGAAAGGAGAGGTGGAGGAGGGGGGCGGACAGGCAATCACGTATTGTCGTGACACGTCGTTCAACTTCTCATGTCTTTGATCACGTATGGAATAAGTAACAGAGACGTTCGTCTTTCTGTCTGCATAGCAACAGAGATCTCACCCACATGTATGTTTAATGTTTTACACGCTGCAATCTTTAATCCCGTTGTGTTTCATTTCAATGTACAAACACCTCCCTTATGGTGAAGTCCGATAAGTCATGCACACACATTAATCAACTAAATTCCGCTGTAGTCCGATTTTCACATTTTAAAATTTCTATTAAGTACTTTAATGTTCATTATTTATATTTGACTGATATTTGTCCTCATCCTGTTTGTTGTTAACACAACGTTTCGGCTGATATACCCGCCAGCCTTCATCAGGTGTCTTGGGGGAAATTTCGAACTTGGGTTCTCATTC
Organism: Octopus bimaculoides; assembly: GCF_046866305.1. Taxonomy (NCBI): domain Eukaryota; kingdom Metazoa; phylum Mollusca; class Cephalopoda; order Octopoda; family Octopodidae; genus Octopus; species Octopus bimaculoides. Next base: position 52,880,581 of record NC_142941.1, read on the forward strand.
CTAAGGTATTTTTCGATGTTATTATCCAGGTCGCCTGGAATAGACTTCGGAATCTTGGGGTTAGTAGCTCGCGATCTTAACCACTACGCCATATGCCCGTGGAGTGAATTTTAGGGCTTATAAATCGAAATTTCCCCAAGACACCTGATGAAGGCTGGAGGTTATATCAGCCGAAACGTTGTTAACAACAAACAGGATGAGGACAAATATCTGTCAAATGTAAATAATTCCTCATCTCTTAAATATAGAACTGTATTACTTTTATGTTTTATAACAGTCTTTAGATAAATGCATACATGTGTACGTAGAGGCATTAACAAAGTAGTTGGTGGCGCTATATAATAAAGTGGACACACACACACACCTGTGTAAATACACACACATTTGCTTACGATCGTTGAATTGTCTAAAACGAATGAAAGGGTTGCTCAGTGTGGCTTATTGAGACTTTCTTTCGTGCCTCCTAGTTTCATGTCTCTGTGCTGTGTTTTTATATATATATATATATATATATATATATATATATATATATATATATATATATATTTATTTATTTATTTATTCTTTTGTTTCAGTCATTTGACTGCGGCCATGTTGGAGCACCGCCTTTAGTCGAGCAAATCGACCCAAGAACTTATTCTTTGTAAGCCTAGTAGTTATTCTATTGGTCTCTTTTGCCGAACCGCTAAGTTACGGGATCCGTAAACACGCACACACATATATATATATATATATATACACATAAACGACGGGCTTCTTTCAGTCTCCGTCTACCAAATCTTAATGCAGAGGTGCACTGTTTAATAGTTCTTAGTCAAAAGTACTTGTCCTTCGTTTCAGCTGGCGTGAGTGACTCTAAGAAGGAAACCATTACCAGGCACCACTGAAAGACACCAGCATCACCATCGATCAACAAAGTAGTGTCAGAACTGAGATTGACCAACATACTATCGTCAGTTAAGAAGGTAAGCAACACATGTTTCTACTGTTGCTAATAAGCATTCCAAATCTATTTAATGGAAGAACCCAACGCCATAAAATGAAATCCTAATTGTCTTATCACCTTTGACATCCACAGTTTCAAAGGAAAGACCAACCAACAAACCATTTCACATGTTTGACAAGAGGGTCCAACATGTACTTAATGAAAATCCTTTGTTACATTCTTGGCTACAACTAACGTTCTTTTTTTTTCTCTTCCACCAACGATCTTTTTTGGTTTTAGTCAGGTCAGTAATATCATAATTAATGTAGAGAGAAAAGGAAAACCTAATAAATAAATGATAACGAGGAACAAAGTTTAGCTTTATTTTAGAAAGAACATTCATTCAAAAGATTTCCTGTTTGCATCAGATGCATTTATTTCTTGCATTTTATCAAGTGAAATTCTTTGAAAATTTTAAATTTTGAGCATCTTGACGGTTAATACCTCAAGTAGTGAGTTAGAATTTTGTATTATTTTTTTTCAAGGATTAATTATAATTATCTATTTATTTATATATTATTGATTTAGAGAAAATAATTAAAATATCTGTGTTATCTGTAGACAGAAACGATCTAAGCGCTACAGAGATTTATTGATTCTGAGCCTACCTTTATTATATAAACGGAAGAGATGAAGGTATAACTTGGAATGATTTTTCTCTGATAATTGCAGAGTCTACCAGAACACAAATTTAGCTCTAAGACAGGAAGATCACTTGTAAATTTATGTGAAAACACCAAAAAGTAATCAACTTGCTTGTATTCAACCTACCTGGGCAGAGAAAAGTAACATGGCAACTGGTAAAAGCCACATTGACAATGAATACCAATGATCATTATGTCATGCTAGAAAGTTCCATCCAAATTCGTGTAGTAGTCATATTGTATTTTCTGGCATACAAGTTGATGTAGCAAGTAAATGTAAACATTCAACCAATCTTTCCAAATCCTGTTACATTTCACATGGAATTTTTGGTTCTCCAAAGCCATCTTTGGGTAGAAATTAACCTACCATTTTTTGACTGTAAATTTTGTTCAAGGAAATTGCACGTTAATTTCACAAGCAAGCTGTTCCATTGATCGTATCAGCTGGGACCCTCGTTGTCGTAACCGACGGAGTGCTCTCAAACATAAAGGGTTGGGGTAAAGCAAATAGTTCCAGTGATTAAAAACTAACAAAAGAATAACGAATGGAAACAAAACATTTAAAAAAAATTTTTTTTAGACCAACAATGATTTATTTAACAGGTATCAGAGGTAAAAGTATGTCAAAGTATCCAGTGCCTAATGACGGCAGTTTACCTGTAACTAACTGAGAGGTAGGAGAATTTAAATAGTCTTTCAAATGCTGAGATGCAGCATTTGTTATTCCTCGGTAAGCTGACTCAAAAGTGATTGATTGTAACGGGGACGGACATGCTTGCATGCCTTTTTGAGTGAAAAAAGCCAATTGGCCTTCAAATGCCATGTAGTCTGCGACAAGAGACAAATGTCGGTAATTCACTTTGATGCCATAAACTCCAAAGACAGATTGAATTTCCTGAAAGTAAAATTACAGCAATGAGTTCCAAAGGTTTGTTACACTTTCTTTCTTTGGTTTCATTATTCAAACAACAGAACAACAGCAGCAGCAACAAGATGCTTTTCCCAGCTAAAGCAGAGAGTTGGGGGTTAACCCAAAAGTTCTCAACCATTTTTTGCCTATGGATCCCTCTGATTCCTATTTTACTCAGGGGACGGAGAACCTCATAGCCATTTGATGCCTAAAAACTCCTATATTTTTACGAGTAAATATTTGGAATCGTATTTTAAAAAATGCTTAGATATTTTGTGTATTGTAGAAATATAACCAGTTAATTTCACTAATTTTAACAACAAAATCTTATCTGGGTCCCTAAGAGCCATATAGACCCCATTTGAGAACTGCAGTAGGTGGTGGGCTGGTAGAATCGTTGGCAAACTGGGTGAAATGCTTAGTGGTAATTCATCCGTTATGTCATGTCCTGAGTTCAAATTCCACCGAGATTGACTTTGTCTTTCATCCTTTCGGGGTCAATGAAATAAGGACCAATTACACACTGGCGGTCGTCTATATTACTGACTAGTCCCGTTCCCCTCAAATTTTCAAGGCCTTGTGCCTAGAATAGAAAAAATTATATTTACAAGGCAGTGAGCTGGCAGAATTGTTAGCATACCAGACAAAATGCTTAGTATTTCATCCGTCCTGAGATTCTGAGTTCAAATTCCACTAAGGTTGACAAATTAAGTACAAGTTGAGTACTGGGGTTGATGTAATTGCCTAGTCTCCCCACCCAAAAATTTCAGGCCTTGTGCTTTTAGTAGAAACAATTATTACACGTCATTTTTTTTTAGCCTTCAATGGAGGGACAATACCCAAGTTTTGTATCTTATGAATGACAAAAGAACTCACCTTGATGATAACCTTTAACCCAGCTTCTATCCCATAGACCTGTGTCATGATTGTTGGACTGTTACAGTAGATACGATTAATGTCAAGAATATTAGGAAACTGTTGAATGTACTGCAAAAGACGAAAGGATAATGCCAGTAAAATGGTACATTTGAGATCTCTCTTTAACACACACAAACATTTACTATTTGGGCTACACTCTCTGAGTGGTTGGCGTTAGGAAGGGCATCCAGCTGTAGAAACTCTGCCAAATTAGATTGGAGCCTGGTGTTGCCATCCGGTTTCACCAGTCCTCAATCAAATCGTCCAACCCATGCTAGCATGGAAAGCGGACGTTAAACGATGATGATGGGCTGTGGCCATACAGGAGCACCACCTTGAAGGGTTTTAGAGAAGCAAACTGACACCAAGACTTACTTTTAGGTTTGGTATTTTATCAGTCTCTTTTTGCCAAACCTCTAGGTTATAGGGATGTAAACAAACCAACACCAGTTGTCAAGTGGTACTGACGGTGGAAAAACAGACACACACACACAGTATCCATTTATGGAATTTACTCACAAGACACTGGGGCTAGGGTGGAAGGCACTTGCTCAAGGTGCCATGCAAAGCAAGCTTCTATTTAAATTAAAATATCAACTAATAAAAGGCAAACAGCATATTGGATGCTGATGGCGACCAGTTTGTAAGGAAAAAGCAAGCAGAAAGGCAATTCCAAGACTGCTTGGAAAAATCTGACCATCTTCTTTGAATAAGAAGGCATGGAACCTCAATAAGACAATCCTTGTCTTGTAACAACAGCAGATGTGGTAGGTTACTGCTTAGCTTAAGAAGTAGAAACTGTTCACGAATTCAATCATTTGACCCTTAAATCAGCTACGATAGGATTTGAACTCCTGACCTTGTGAGTGAGAGAGGGGAGTAGAAAGACAGAAATAAAGGTGGAGAGAGAAAGACAAAAATAAAGAGAAAGTGGGGGAGAGAGAGAGAGAGCAGTACTTCCTACTGCAAACAGATTGAACCTGATCCATCTATCTATCTGTGAGGCAATATTAAGAATACAAACTTACGCTGAGGTGAATTCCTTCTGTCTGCAGATGGAGTTCATTCTTGACCCTTGTTAAGATGGAACGTTTGATTCCAGGCACTCTGTGTATAATGGATGTCTCAGCATTGTTTTTGATGATGGTCATCAGATCAACCTTGGTTAATCTTAAATTAAACTGAAACATAACAATTAGACATTATTAATTAATCATTGTTTAATAAGGAAATTCAACATGACAATACAATCTTGTGTTCCTTTTCCATTCTTGAAAATTTCAGTCTTTTCTAAATTCATTCAAGGGAAAATGGAAGTTGATTACACTGACCACTGGAACTTATCTTATCAACCCCGAAAGGATGAAAGGCAAAATTGACCTCAGCAGAATTTGAACTCAGAATGTCAAGATGGACAAAATGTTTGGCAGCACCTGCATCAAATTTGTGGAGTGGGAACTCGTCGATTATATCAACCCCAATGTTTCACTGGTACTTAGTTTATCGACCCCCTGAATGGATGAAAGGCAAAGTTGACCTTGGTGGAATTTGAACTCAGAACCTAAAGAGAGACGAAAGACTGCTAAGCATTTCACCCGGCCTGCAAATGATTCTGCCAGCTCACCGCTTTCAAATTTTGGTAGAAGACCAGAAATTACATTGATCCCAGTGTTAAACTGGTACTTGTTTTACAGACCCTCAAAAGGATGAAAATCAGAGGCAATCATGGTGCAGTCTGAACTCAGAACATGGACAAAATGCTGCTTAGCGCTTTGCCAATCATGATAACAATTCTGCCTACTTGCTGCACCATCATCACGGTAATAATGGTTTCAAATTTTGGCACTAGGCCAGCAATTTTGAGGTAAGGAGTAAGTTGATTATATTGACCCCCAGTATGTAACTGGTTCTCATTATACTGACCCTGAAAGGACGAAAGGCAAAGTCGACCATGGACGGAATCTGAACCCATCATAATAATTAAAGGCAGAATTTGGTGGGTGGGAAGGTCCTAGTCCATCACTCAGAACTATTGCTGTGCAGTGGGACAGAACATGAAACCACATGGAGAGAAAGCCATGTAGTTCCATGTCTTTAACCCCACAGCTGTGCCGTACAATACATACACACACAAATACATATATGTGTACACCCTCAAATTTATGTTGTTCCCCCCCCCCCACATGTTTGCCTATTCCTTGATAGACTATGCTGGGTGCATTTAATCATGGTACCTGTCCCTGTGAGGTCACCTTTTATTTCACAACTCCGAGGATTACAACATAGCCACCCATTCAAACCTACCCCAACTCCACCCAATATACCCTGGGTGGGGTGAATACAAGTGGATACATGTTTAGTCACCTGCTGATGACTTACGACTGGTGAATGAAAGCTAAGTCTACTTGAATGGGTGAATAAAGTTAGCATCAATCTAGCTGTCTTACCTTGAATACTACTTCACACCAAAGGCTCTTTTCTTCATCGTAACTATATGACAATATAGCTTCATTGAAGGAGTCTAGGTACTGTAAAGATATTAAAAAATATATCAAAATGTTAATATCTAACAGATAATATACAGCAGAGGTTGACTTGGGACAATAAAAACCCCAGAAAAATAAGAATTAATTAATTAACCCCCCCCCCCCCCCAAAAGAATAACTAAATAAATTCACTCACTTTCCCTTTTGCTGGCATTCTTTTCGTTTTCTTCATGTCATCTTCAAGGTAAAAATATTCTTCCAAAAACTCTTCTTTCTTGACATCTGTGCAAAAAAGAAAACATTTTTTTTTATAACTACACTAGACAGGGCTCCCACTGTCTACTACACTCATTTTTACTGGTCTCCAGTAATTCCTTAAATTCATTAAGGCTGGGGACTTAATTCATTGCTCAGATTAACACCATGACAGGCCCTTGCATGCATTCGGAACCCAAGTCTTCAAGTGTGAAGTTTGCTCATCTTTACGTCCACTTTCACTACGTTAGCATCGGTTAGATGAATGTATTATAGAGGCATTGTTTGACAGCGATATACCATATGCTGGTGCCATGGGAAAAACATCTGTGCAAGCGCCACATACAAAGCACTCATCCTGGTGTTATGTAAGAAGCACTCAATACACTCTGCAAAGTTGTTGACGTTAGGAAGGGCATCCCTCTGGCTTGCCAGCTCCTGTCAAACCATCCAACCCATGCCAGCATGGAAAACAGATGTTAAATGATGATGATGAGAGAACACAGTACCAACGGCCCTTAATAGGGGCTGCGGAACCAGTGGAAGAAAGAAAGAGGAAGTTATTTTCAGACCAGAGAATTGGTCTGAATGCTTACAACAGATTGAATAAGTCCTGGGGTCGATTTGCTCGACTAAAGGCGGTGCTCCAGCATGGCCACAGTCAAATGACTGAAACAAGTAAAAGAGTAAAGAAGCAGGCCTCCTAACTTCACAGGCAAAGGACATAACCCATACTGTACAGATATCTGCGCCAGAATTTAACTCTTGTCTATTCAAAAATGTGAGATAGGGTATCGTTTCCTGGTGCTTCGATGGTTCAATCCTCACTCTTTCTAAGACAATAACAAAAATAGAGAAACAAACAAATGAATAAACAGACCTTCGTCCTCATCTTCCATAATTTCGGTCGTATTACTGTCCTCCTTTATTTCCGTTTCACTGTCACTGTCCTCATCATTGTCTTTATCGTCGTCGTCGTCGTCATCATCGTCATCATCATCATCATCATCATCATTGTAGTCATGTTCATCACTTGTCTGCTTCTTCTGGTTGCCATCAACTGCATCTATCTCGTCTTCTCCACCGGATGCGGAGTCTTCAGACTCGTCTCCCCTCTCGGCATTGGGAGCAGACTCCTCTTCCTCCTCCCCAGCACTTTCTCCATCTTGCTCCTTCTTAGCGGATGGTTCAGCCGAATCCTCTAGCGTAGCTTTTATGGTATGAACAATATCCTTGGGAAGAATCCGTCTGTAAAGGACAGAACAGAAACAAGATCATTAGGGAATTAAGAGGAAATTCTTATAAATTTTATCAAACATATATTTGTCGTAAGAAATTTAGCTATTTAACACATAAAGCGCAACAGATTGACAGGCCACGATTGTGACCCAGATAGATGCATTTAATGGGGTTGAATGTCACTCAAACGCTCCCATGGCTGCAATCTCACTTTAGTTGCCGGGTCTTCTCAATCACAGCATCTCTCCAAAGTTCTTGGTCTCCTAAGTGTTCATGTCATATGATGGTCTTATGTCCATTTTGATCTATGTATAGATGCAGGCATGGCTATGTGGTTGAGAACTTTACTTTGTAACAATATGGTTTCTGATTGAGCTTCACTGCATGGCATTGTGGCCAAATGTATTCGATTTTAGCTCAGGGCCAACCCAAGCTTCTTAAGCACACAGCTACACCATGTTTGAATGAAAATAATAAAAGACAAGACACAGAAATAATTTATTCTCAAACACGTGATAATGCTAATACAATAGCATGAACAGGATAAACTATTCATATAGCCTCATGGCTGGCCAGTAACGATGTTTTCTGCAATATATGGATAATTGTGTCTTTCAATACTTCTAAAGCAAACTTTGTTTGCTTACTTTCAACGTAAGTTAAAAAGACAAGATGTTCACAGCTGGCTAGAATGTCCTTGATTCTAGATCAAGTGAATCAGAACCAGTCTGGGTTTCAACCAGACCAAACTAAACAGTTTTCATCACAGAAATGAAAAGCAAATACTCACAACGAAGCCTGTGTCAACTTGATTGTTGACTTGATGGATTTCAGCAAACCAGTGATGTATTTCAATTCCATGTGGCGAAGGATATCGTCTGGATTTGTTGCCAACTGGTCTTGGTATTTGCTTGGGGGCAGGAACTGGAAACGGACTATGTACAACCGATCGCTAAAGCTAATGAGGAAAGAGACAAGAGAAACAAGATATATTTAAAACAATAACCAAGGATTTGGTCATTACAATCGCACCCTACCAACACCTCCATTATCATCATCATCCATTGTTTTAAATCCGGGTTTTGCCCTCAATGCCATAGCAACTGAGGTAGGCTGGTGCAGCCCACCCCAAGCCATCATGAGGTCTTTTTGGAGCTGGATTTTCTATGGGGAGCATACCCTTGCTTACTCACAGCCTCAGTTTCTAGACATGAGTGGTCCCAAGACCAAGACCTCTACCACAATTTTTAAGAAACGTGGTGGAAAACCACACCTGCATTACTAAATGTAACAATAAAATGGCAGTAAATAAGATACTGAATTACTATATTAAAGGTCGGGAGTTCAAAACCACTGCAGTTCTTTGGTTTTATTTATTTATAATGCGTGGGGTGCAGTCAGAACAGCAGGAAAACCGAATATTAATGTATCTATTCAGTCTTAATATCTCCTGGTGGGTTTCAAAGTGAATATGTCAATCACAGTTGTCTTTTTGTCAAGGCTATGCCACCGGACCACATTACCCTAACAAGAGTTATAGCCCTTGTCTAAGGAACTCAACAAATTATTTGCTGATGAACATTGATATCAAACTGATGGTGAAGTTATCTCCCTTAGATTAGAGAGCTCATACTTTGCTTTCCAGTGGTTCGTGTGACTCGAGGCTGACTGTCAAATATGACGTAGTGCGGACTTGAGTCACACTGGCTGTCATGAGTCAATGAGTTGGTTAACATACTGGACTGGCACAGACTGCAAAAGTGATGGATGACAACTGTATTGCAGATACTGGTTTACTTACCCAGATGACATCTCAATCCGATCTGTAACATCTACCTTTTCTAACACCTGAAAAAGAGAAACATTAAAAGTTTAACAATAGAAAAGAAGCATGAATCAAACAACTAAGCCCTCCCTTACACCTGTTTTAATAACGCAACCATCACCTGGCACTTATGCACCTTTAGTGGAGCTCACAACGTTAGACACCTTGGTTCCTTTACTGTCCACTACTGCTCACATTCATACAAGACTCCCTGGTCCTTTCACTCACATTTTCACAGCAGACAAAGACCAACGTATGTTCTGGTAGAGCACAGCATCAACCATGGCTTGTAGAAACTATAGCTGGGTCCAGCTTCTTTTCTCTTGACCAGCTCATATATAGAAGAACAGTTGGCACCATACCGAGACCTACAAGATCTATTATTGTGAAACAACAAATGTAATCGTCTTCTAACCCAGCAGCTTTGGAGGTCAAGTGCTCAGTTCATGAAGGTACTGGAATGGCAGAACTGTTAGCCGACTCAATGGATCAATGCCTTGTTGTGTTTGCTCCAATCCTTTCTTTTCTGAGTTCAAATCTTGCCAAAGTCAACTTTGTCTTTTATCCGTCTGGGGCTGATTAATATAAAATACCAGTTATGTACTGGTGTCACTCTCACTGCTCTCATAATTAGCTGACCCCTGCCTGTTTATTATCATTTGAATGCCAAACCGTTGAGAAACAGGAGCAGTGAGCTTGGTGCCAGCAACTACCTGGCTACAGAAACCTCATCCACTGCAACCCAACATCTTTTATCTTTTAATTGTTTCAATTATTAGACTGCGACCATGCTGGGACAATACCTTGAAGAGTTTTAGTTGAAGAAAAATAAGAATTCCAGGACTTATTCTGTCAGTCTCTTTTGCCAAACCGCCAAGTTATGGGGAGGTAAACACACCAAAACCAGTTCTCAAAACCAAGCAGTGGTGGGTGGGAGGAGAAATACAGACACACACATATGACGGGCTTCTTTCAGTTTCCATCTACCAAATCCACTCACAAGTTTTGGTCAGTCTGAGGTAATAATAGAAGACAGTGTCTTCTACTATAGCCTCGGGCCGACCAAAGCCTTGTGAGTGGATTTGGTAGACGGAAACTGAAAGAAGCCCATCGTATATATATATGTGTGTGTGTGTGTTTGTGTGTCTGTGTTTGTCACCCCACCATCATTTGACAACCAATGCTGGTGTGTTTACATCCCTGTAACTTAGTGGTTCAGTAAAAGAAACCGATAGAATAAGTACTAGGTTTAGAAAGAATATGTCCTGGGGTCAATTTGTTCAACTAAAGGTTTTGCTCCAGCATAGCCATAGTCAAAAGACCGAAACAAATAAAAAAAAATAATAAGTGTGTGTATTTAAGCAACAGGAGTGTTATCACTTTTCTAAATTAGTAAGAGGAGGCAGAGCAGGAAGAGGCAGGCATAGGATTTAGAATTGGTGAATCTTGGAGGCTCTTTGTTAAAAGATTATGAGAGGGGGAGAGAGAGAGAGAGAGAGAGGGAGAGAGAGAGAGGGAGAGAGAGAGAGAGAGAGGCGTATTTACCTGGCTGAGCGCAACAGGATTTAACTTCATCTGCAGCTTTTTGGCTTCAGCCCTGGCGAAGTCTGTGTCTAAGACAGGAATGTCCATTGTAGGAGTCTTCATATGCTTGGCACCAAAGAGAATCTCACGGAGACGAGGGATACCCAGAGTGACGTTCATCTCTCCAAGACCAGCAAAGTGGAATGTGTTCAGTGTCATCTGAGTTGATGGCTCACCAATTGACTAAAAAAAATTAATTAATTTATTAATTAGCTAATTAACCCTTTAGTATTCAGATTACTTTGTCAAACGTTGTTTACATTGTTTTAGATTAATGAGGCATTATCTTGTAGCTTTGAGATTTTGATGAGGTAAAGCATCTTCTATTATAACCCCAGGTTGACTAAAATCTTCAGAATGAATTTGGTAGATCAACTTGTTGAGAGTTGAGCCGAGTCTCAACAGTGACGACGACGACAAGAACAACAAGAAGTAATAAGTGAAAGTGTTCATTAATAAACCCCTTCTAGATTCTTGATTATTTTCACAATTAATTAAAGTACTTTGTGCCTTTCATTAGCAATACTGTCAGGAAAGGATTGAAAACGTGGTTGATTGACTAGTTGGTGGGGAATGTATGCAAAGGGGATAGGATTTTGGAAGGGTCTGTTGACTCATAAGAGCAATTTTATTTCTTCAGGAAGATGGGGCAAGGGGGACCCACGACAATACAAAGAGGTAAACAAAAGAAGTACCTGAGATGAAATCAAGCCAACAGCTTCTCCAGGGTCCACCATACATTGTATAAATTTGTAATTTATCAGTTTCTCAAAGTTTTCTTCCGTAAGAGTCTCTTTAGTCTCAGCTTGTCCTGGTGGGCATATCCTATGCTAATAACAACAGCAAAAAGGATGATAAAATAATAATTATAATAACGATGATGATGATGACGACGACGACAATGTAGCAGTACCATCCAGTGGCTCTCATGGCTTCTGATTTTAACTGATTGTGATGTCATCATGTCTGGTGCAAAGTTAACATGTCTTGGTGTAAATATTCTGCTCAATACCATAGATTTGCTTGCCAATTGTTTGACTATAACCAGTTGAGCATGTCCCTTAGTGGCTGATGATATGTGCATCTCTGAAACCTTGCCAGCCCTCATCAAACCATCCAACCCATGCCAGCATGGACAACAAATGCTAAGTGATGATGATAATGATGACACACACACACATACATAAATATAAAAGTTGGAATTTACACAAAAACAAAAGACAAAGACAGGTGTATTAGTTTAGTACTTGGGAAATTCCATAATATATATAAGTGTGCACATAAATTTTCAGCCAATAATTGCTAAGGACTGCAACACTGGAAAATAGAAAAAATGTGAAGTGATAATAGACTTTCACTATACTAACTGAATTTTCAGATTTGGAACGGAAATCCTTTGCCATTTTGTATATTTCTTCAGAGATGGCACCTTGCTGAGTATAAGGCCAAGTCTTAGACAAAACAGGATCTGGACAGGACACAACCTTCTTCTGAAACCTGACAAAGAAGAATGAAAATTATATGAAATTGTCATAAATTAAGTACACTGCACAATAGTAAATATCACCTATTTACAACAGGATAGGGAGGGGGGCACTGCACTATTTTGTATTCATGAGCTTTAGGTTAGTTAAGATATGTCTGTGACATATTTCAACTTCCGTGGAAGTGCAATGGCCCAGTGGTTATAAATGCTTGTCTGGGAATCTGCTAGAGGGAAGAACTGGGCAAATAGTGAACCTTTTACCATAAAGGAGAATTTTTTCTCCACTGCAGTAAATTTGCCTTCAGAAGTTAAAATATCTCACAAACACAATCTAACTAACCCAAAGTTCATTTATTCTTCATGACCGCTTGGCGCCAATATTGCTGTTTTGTACTTAGTGAGTGCATGGGGCCAGTGACAGCATCTACTTACTTTTGGCGTCGTTTCTCACTCATGTTGTACCACAGACTGCACAGGTAGGTGCTTTTCAAAGAACGTCCTGCCATACGAGAAATGTTATCTGGCACTTCAAGGTCTTCCTGTTTTTTCTTGCAGAATCTCAAGAATGCACTTCTGTCAGCCGAATACTTTGGGAGGGAGTCAGTCTGTTGCCTGACTTTATAAATCTGAAGAAAAAGAAGAACAAAAAATATTTCTAACATAACAACAATGACAGATGAAAAATGGCGGGAGCATATTTAAAGCATGCTATTATCATTGCTTTTACACCTGTTTGGTCTTTTCCTTGCTGAGGCAATATTCTAAGATAGGGTACCTATCCTGTTACCAACCCAACACATTTTTCAAACAATGTGAATTCATTTTCATTCCACAAACCATTAAATGTTAAAATTGCCAAACTGTAAGATAAAGTGTTTGCACATGTAAACAACATTTCTGTTGCCCTAAAAGTGTCAGGAAAAAGGTGCAGAGAAATAAACATTATAAACTTCCATGCATGTCAATACACACACACATAACAGGCTTCTTTGGTCAGGCTGGAGCTGTAGTAGAAGACACCAGCTCAGAGTGCCATGAAGAGGGACAGAACGTGAAGTCAAATGGTTTGGAAGCAACCTTCTTGGCTACAAAACCATGCCTGCACCATCATCATCATCATTGTCCTCATTGTTTAACATCCATTTTCGATGCAGGCATGGGTTGGACAATGTCACTGTTTTCAATAAACCAAAGGACTGTGTCACACTCTGATGCCTGCTTTGGGAAAGTTTCTACAGCCAGAACCCCTTCTTAAAGCCAACTACTTTACAGGACATATTGGTTGTTTTACAGCATTATTATGCTGGCACATAAAAAGCACCAACCAAACGTGGCTGATAACAATACTACCCCCTGACTGGCCCCCGTGCTGGTGGCACATAAAAAGCACGATCCAAACATGATTGATGCCAGGCCCGCCTGACTGGCTCCTGTGCCAGTGGCACGTAAAAAGCACCCACTACACTCTTGGAGTGGTTGGCGTTACGAAGGGCATCCAGCTGTAGAAACATTGCCAGATCAAATTGGGGCCTGGTGCAGCCGCTGGCTCTCCAGACCTCGGTCAAGCTGTCCAACCCATGCCAGCATGGAAAACAGACATGAAACGATGATGATGATGACTGGACCTGATAAATGCTGCAAGCACATTCAGAATAAAAAAAAAAACAACAAAACGAACATAATAAAACAAATCCAAGCACAAAAATAAATCTTACTTCGTTTTGTATCTGACGGCAGCTGAAGTTGCTGTCAGCTCCTTTAAGAGGCATCTGTAGGTTTAAGATGGAAGCACGATTCTTGATCAGCATCGGGAAGTGATTCTCGTTAATAAACTGAGTCTTGGTTACATCCAGGCTGTCTTCACCATAATAAAACTGAAGAAAGTGAGATCAAATCAGATACCAAGTATAAACAAATATATCAGGCAGGGTTAATAACATTAGAATTTCTTGCATTGTTCGCCTCAGATTCAACAACGAAAACTTCTTCCGAAATGCTTAGTAGGTAGTCGACGCCGTAGCTAACAGTTGCAAACTGTCCTTCTCTTCCAGATTGTGAAAGCTTACCATAATGTTTAATCTAAATACAGTGAAACTTTAAGACTTCATTTTTTTATGGGCAAACATGGGTTAACAGGTTCAATATCTGCAGCAAAATATTTCCACATACCCCTTGCCCACCTAATTTCTCTCCTAAGGCTTGGGTTGGATCAAAGTAGAAATAGTTGAAAATGCTTGCTGAAAGGGCCATGTGAGTGTGATGTAACCCAGAACCTCAAGATTAGGAAGTAAACTATTCTGCAATGCTCGAGCTCTTGCCTAACAAACATATCTAATGCTAGAAAGATGGGTAGTAGAGGTAAAAATTAATTTCTGAACATTTCTCTCCACCCATCTCTGCTCCAGAAGAAATTCTACAAGAATGAAACAGACAGACAGAGAATAGAATGAGTCTTACCTGAATAACACTGCCGTCACTGTCTCTGACTGTGAGGTCATAATTAACGATGAGGCTCTCTAAATGCTTAACTAAGCAACGTTGAAGGTATCCCGAATGACTGGTTTTTACAGCGGTATCAATGAGACCCTAAGGAAGAGAAAATGGAAGGAACACATGGCTTGACAGAAGTAACACACACACACAAAGAGAAATTACAATTTACAAAGAAAAGTCAAATTTATTTAAGCATTTTCCTTTTTTTTAATCCTTGCTAATTTATGATGTAAAAAGCACCAAGGACACTCTATAAGGTGGTTGGCGTTAGGGAGGGCATCTAGATGGACAAACCATGCCAAATCAGACTGGAGTCTGGTGCAGCTCTCCAGCATCTGTCAGCCTGTCCAACCCATGACAGCATGGAAAGCAGATGTTTGATGATGATGATGATGATGATGATGATGATGATGATTACATAGACTCTTTGACACTCACCTCTCTGCCGGCCATACAATGGACAAAGTATTCCTGAGGTGAAATTCCTGTCGTGAAACGGCCAGTAATGAAGCCACCAGCCTTGGGAGAAATGTCATACTGTAGAAATGATGGCAAGAAACGGCCACTTGGCATCATTGGTGGTCTTCGTCCTTCCAATTCAATTTGGCCCAGAAGACAGGACATTTGCATAGCGTTCACCTGGAAAGATGAAATTATATAAGAGAGGAAAGCAAATGGAATGGTAGGTACCAAAGGAGTTAACAGCGTAAGTGAATTGAAATAAACACAACCAGGAATACAAACTAAATATATATCTGATTAAGAATTGTGTATATGTGTATATATATACATTTCTTTTATTCTTTTACTTGTTTCAGTCATTTGACAGCGGCCATGCTGGAACACCACTTTTAGTCGAGCAAACCAACCCCAGGACTTAAATTTGATTCTAACCCTTTGACATTTAAACTGGATATATCTAGTCCAAACATCCGATCGGTTTCATGTGCAAATAGGCCAGATCCAGCCTCTCATGCCTACCCTACAATGTTATTCTAAGAATAAACAGTTGGATCAACAGAATCTGAAAGCTATGAAATAATGGATGATCAATTCAAAACAATGTGAAGAAATAAGCATTACAGTTGATGGAATAAAATGAATGCTAAATGTTGGGAGTGGGGGCTATGGGAACAACTTCAGAGTCAAAAGTGTGATGAAAAAGAGAAACATAGGTTTAACAATTTTGTGACAATCATTATTTGATACTTACCGAAGATCCTTTGGCACCGGCATTGACCATCAACTGAAGATTATTGTCAGGGAACTTGACAAGCAGACCAGATGGCATAATGGTTCTGAGGTGAGAAGGAATTTAGAAAGAGTTAAGAATTAGAGAGAACAGTTAAAGACAATTCCTTACATCTTTATACAAATTTTCTCCTAACATTCTGCGATGAAAAAGAAAGATTTACCGTAACAAGTTGTTCTGTACATCGTTGGTGATTTTCTTCACTTTCTTGTCCAATTCTGCAATAAGCATTGGATTGTTTCCAAAGACAATTTCAGAAACAGACTTGGTACTTTCACCAACCACCACTTGCAGTTCTTCTCTTGATCTGTCGATATCATAGCTTTTGATATAATCAATAAAATTCTTGCGTTTCTGATCAGCCTAAAAAAAAATCAATAAGCAATGCTTGTGAGATGACACATATAAATACACACACACATGTCATCATCATTTAATCTCTATTTTCCATGCTGGCATGGATTGGATGGCTTGACTGAAGCTGGTAAAACCAGAGGCTGCAGCAGGTTCCAATTGTCTGTTTTGGCACGGATTCTATGGTTCTATGGTTGTCATCACTAAATTTAACACAATCGTTAATTTTAATACAATGGCCTAAAGTCAAGGTACAAAGCAGTAAACTTCACACATGTACGTCCACATGCAACGACCATTGCGGCGACACTGGAGAGGAGTTCACACTCCCGTTTTCTTTATAGTCAATGCGGAACTTCAGGATATTAGTCAATTGTATTGAAACTTGGTATTCAACCTCTTAAGGATACTATATTTACTGTTTTGCATTCTGCTATGTAGAAATATGTATTCAATATGACTTATAATCCATGAAATCCAAAATTCGACCAAAAATAGCAATTTAAAAAATTTTCAATTGCATTGCAGAGCCTGAAAATATATTTAACTGCAAAGTTCTCTATACACCTTTCTTTAAACTCTAGTTTGCAACAAAATATCAATTCGTGGTTACCAGTTTTGAAAGTTGCATTTTTTGGTCCACCCTAATGAGCATAGAGGAAGCATCAAAAGAATGCAGTTCTGTGAAGGAAGATTCAGAAGAAAAAAACATTATTTAAATGAGGAGGGGCTTCTGGAAAAGAGCAACGTAAAGGAGTAACTTGGGTACACCTGTGGCAATCCTTAATACGATAATGCTAAGTATATCTATGTATGTCACCGAAACTCTGCCAGCCCTACACCCAACTTACCCTTATTTGCTGTTTTAATTATACAAGGAAAATGTGGCAAGTAAACCTATTTAATTTTCTTTGGATAGTAAAGAGGTTATAAAAAGCAGCTGGACCGAGAAAAAAAGCAACTGTGGTGGGAAACTGACCTGTTTTGTCATGAGAATATCTTTAATTCCCAATGAAAATCCATCTCTTTGTAAGAAAGAAGTGAAAAGTCGGCCGAAGCAGGTGAGGAGGTTCGCAGCTACTTCTCCGCCGTAGAGCTGAAAAATATGTAAATAAGTAAATAATGGAAACTGGTGATGTACTACAGATGCACATCATTGCCCTCATTGTTTAATGTTTGCTTTCCATGCAGATATCAGTTGGATAATCTGACAGGATCCAATGAGCTAATGGACTGTGCTAAGCTTCAGTGTCTTTCCTGGTGTGGGATACAGCCCTGCAGCTTATTGGATACTATCGAACCATCCAACCCATGCCAACATGTGAAATGGCCATTAAACGATGATGATAATGATATATATATATATATATATATATATATATATATATATATATATATATAGTCAATTCAAACATGAACAAGCAGGAAAAAACACAAAAAAACAACAACGCGAGGACGTGGAATAAGTATAGTGTTATTGGATGCTCAGGAAAGGAAAGAAAAGAAAGAGGATTTCACATTTCGAGCGGAGCTCTTCACCAGAAATATAGGAAAAGTCCAAAGAAAGGAAGACAGAGAAAGAAAATCGCCAACGATGCACACGCGGTCACCTGTTTATTCCAACATGATATGTAGTTAATTAAATTGGGTGCAATGTATCAATCTGGAGAGGTTAGATACTTTCCACGGTAATTCTGAAAATCTATGGAATCTGGTGACAGCCACAGTGGAAGTGTAAAATCTACATCGTCACAATGTGACTACTATTGGTCCTTGCGATTTATCATTGCTGGGGGTGTACTCCTGTGTCTTACGGATCAACGACGGGATGGAATGTGGCTCAAGTGAAACTTAAGAACCAGCCATCAGCAGTATAACAGCCCTCTGCTACCACAACCATCATTTAACATGTTTCTTCGTTATTGGCATGGATTGGCTGGTTTGACAAGATCCAGTGAGAGAGAGAGGATTGCATTGAGCTCTAATGTCTGCCTATGGCATGATTTCTACAGCTGGATGCTCTTCCTCATGCCAACCACGTTACTAGAGAGATTACCCAAATAACATGCAAGACTAAAATCCCTCTTGACCGGATCGAACGGCAGTAGAGAGGATGGTAGCCTTATGCCAGGTGTTGAGATATTAAAGTATGACAGAAGTGACAGGAACAGGTTTCTTGCTGGATACATAAGTACCCCCTGAATTATACGGGTGAATGGAAGTAGGTGGGGGTAGAGCTGGAAAGGGAGATAAAGATGATTAGATTCAAACAATATATCAACAACAGGTTATAGCTAAAAATAAAAAAAGGAAATTGCTCTTAGAAACATAATACCATAACACACTCTTACCTCATAACAACAGTGTACTAATCCATATGCCGTTGATCCGTACTGGCTTTTATCCAGGACACCACACAGCAATTCACTGTCTCGGATTATAACACGGCTCTCCCCCATTTCTTGTGAAAGAGCTCTACTTATTGATGCAACAAAATGGTCTTTTGAATTCCAAAGCTGTGAAAGAATAAGGAACATTAAGAAATCATAATGGATAGTCACAGGCTCACAACAAGCTGATGTCTCTCAATTTTGTTCATTCATTCAGTGTCCATTTTTTTTTTGCATGGATTAGACACAAGTACAAACACAAAAATATGACAGGCTTCTTTCAGTTTCCATCTACCAAATCCACTCACAATGCTTTGGGGGCCTGGGGCTATAGTAGAAGACACTTGACCAAGATGCTGTGCAGTGGGATAGAGCCTGAAACCACATGGTTGGGAAGCAAACTTCTGAAACCACTCAGCCATACCCTGCACCTGTATAAATATCTTTTTCTGGATCAAAACAAGAGATTGGAAAAAATGCTTGCTATTACTTATTCACCATTACATGTTTCATTTGCTAATAGGAGTTACAAAACTGAACCAAGTAGGAGAAAACATATCTCATATTAGAAATCCTTTAGATAGAGAATGTACAATTTTATACTTCCTACTAGCAAATGAAACAGGTGTCCAAAAATATTTTTCAGTCCCATTTTGACCTTTGAATTACTTTCCAAAAACATATTTCCCAGTATTTCCCAACTCTGATGCATAACTCACACAAATATGAAATCTACAGAGGAATTTTTGGAAAACTGGAATAAGCAGATGTGAATCAAGAAGGCCCAGCTTGGATTTTAACCTCTCTTTTACTCTTTTATTTGTTTCAGTCATTTGACTGTGGCCATGCTGGAGCACCACCTTTAATTGAAGAAATTGACCCCAGGACTCATTCTTTGTAAGCCTAGTACTTATTCTATCGGTCTCTTTTGCCAAACCGCTAAGTTTCAAGCATCAGTTGTCAAGCGATGGTAGTGGGGACACACACATATATACATATACGACAGGTATTGAGAGAATAAGTACCAGGCTTACAAAGAATGAGTCCTGGAGTCAATTTGTTTGACTAAAGGCAGTGCTCCAGCATGGCCGCAGTCAAATGACTGAAACAAAAATAAAAGAGTACACACACACAATAGGCTTCTTTCAGTTTCCCCTCTACTGTATCAATATCCACAAGGGTTTGGTGGTTGGCCTGGGTCATGAAAAGAAGATACTTGCCCAAGTTGTTGAGCAGTGGGACTAAACACGAAACCACCAAACAAATGTAGTGCAGAGTGTTTATGGTTTATATTGCTTATGATGTGGCAAGTAAACAAAAGTAAATACATCTCTTCACATGCATAAAAATATATGGAGATTATCCACAGAGCACAGGAACCATTACACTTCTGCTCACTAACAGAACTTGATCGCAATCACTATTTAAATCAAACACAAACACAAGAAATGGCTAAACTAATTTGCGTATTCTACATTAGCTGGAAGAGTGATTAAATATATTTTGTGTTTGCGCATGCATATAAATTCCAAAGACCTACCCTTTCTGGAATCTTTGATGTGCTTTCCATTGTAATTAAAGGCTTGTTCTTTGGGATTATATTGATTAGTAAAGTAGATATAAGCTGTAATGAAAAGATAAAAAGATATACATACATTGTTTTAAAATTTCCCCACCTAAAGATTCATATATATAGGCTTTCTCGCTCTCTCTCTGTATCTATATGTAAATACACATACACACACACACATATATATAAGTCAGTAAATAGTGGGGTTGTGTTAACCGCACATGGAGAAATAATAGGAAAATGAAGAATAAGGCAGAATGCTAAATTGGAAGCATATTTTAATAAAGATTTCAAATTGGAAGCATGTTTTAATAAAGAAGCAAATTTTCAAGAAGGAGAATGAAAATGTTTTTTACAAAGAAGTACAAAATGAAGAAAATAATATATAAAAAAATAACTATACCAATACATTATATTGTCTTTGAGCTTTTGAAGTTCAATGGTAGTTCATGTATATAATGGTTGGAAAAATAAGGATGCATGAGAATTGAGAATTGTGTTAGGTTTTAAAAAAGGGTTAAAAGTTTGTGTTAAGCAGGAAGTGTGTGTAAGGGGAGACAAATGTTTTTAGTTGGAGTTATGAACTCTTTTTCAACAGGAAGTTTATAGAGAACAGACATAAACTTCCTGTTGAAAAAGAGTTCATAACTCCAACTAAAAACATTTGTCTCCCCTTACATACACTTCCTGCTTAACACAAACTTTTAACCCTTTTTTTAAACCTAACACAACTCTCAATTCTCATGCATCCTTATTTTTCCAACCATTATATACATGAACTACCATTGAACTTCAAAAGCTCAAAGACAATATAATGTATTGGTATAGTTATTTTTTTATATATTATTTTTTTTATATATTATTTTTTTTATATATTATTTTCTTCATTTTGTACTTCTTTGTAAAAAACATTTTCATTCTCCTTCTTGAAAATTTGCTCCGCAATGAAAGCCGGTTAGAAATCTTTATTAAAATATGCTTCCAATTTAGCATTCTGCCTTATTCTTCATTTTCCTATATATATATATATATATATATATAGCCTTTTAGCTTGTAAGGGTCAGATGAAATTTTCTGTGGCAGATTTTCAACAGCTGGATGTCCTTCCTGTTGCCAACCCCCACTTGTTTCTGAATGAGATAACATTTTCTCATGGTTGGACATGTTTTGATGGAGAACTGGAAATGAAGGACACAGATTGTGTGAAAGTGATACTCACTTTGCAACTATTGTGCAATGTCAAAAGAAGCAGGTGCTAACACACACACACACTCCTATATATAGGCACAGCAAGCTTCTTTTAGTTCCCATCCACCAAATCCACTCACAAGACTTTAGTCGGTTCATATCATACACGTGTTGTCATCATCACTCAGTTACCTCATATCACACAGAGATGTTGCTGGTAAGAATCCAAGTTATTTTATGTCCTTGCAATGTTTCCATTTCACTCACTCACGCACTATCAAACTTTATTTTATCATCCTAAGCCACTGCTAATTCCCCTCTCCTCCACCATGTTTTAACCACATTTTTACCCAAGAATTCTACTTTCGGAAATTTCCTCTCTGTCCAATCTCCTCATCTTCATCAGTAATGACCAGTAGCCATAACCTCTCCAGCCCGAGAAGTCGTGCACAGATTATGGATGATGTACCTTGTTACTACGACTAAAATCCCAGAAAGGTTACTTCTCAAAGACAGAGTTTAGTCTCAAGTTTCAGACTAAGTAGAGAAGGTAAAATAAATCTTGACATGTTACCAATGTGAACACAGGTGACATTTCCAGCTGGTTTTGTACCTATTCCTGTTAGCTTGTCAGCCAGGTAAACTGATGAAATTTATGCAATCATAAATGATAGTTGGGCAAATATAATTACCTGTTTTCCAGACCAGAGTTTTTCAGGTCGAATAATAGCAGGTGGTAACAGTCTAATGGCATCAGGTTTGTTAACGAGTGCTGCGAACAGCAATTGATTGAACTCTTCTCTGAAACAAAGACGAAGAAAGATCAATATGAGAAGGATTATTGTGAATGAGTGATTAAGTGATGAATTGATTGACAGACAGTCAGAGACATTTTATTTTAGATAACATAGATATTGAATAATTCAAGCCGGTGCCATGTAAAAAGCATCCATGCTGGTATAGCACATATAAAACACTTGTTTTGGTGCTGTGGATTAGCAGTGGAGCTGGTGCCATGTAAAAGGCACCCAGTACACTTTGTAAAGTGGTTGGTATTAGCAAGGGCATCCGGCCCTAGAAACCATACCAATAACAATGGAGCCTGATGTGGCTCCCAGTCTTACCAGCATTAAAAACAGACATTAAATGATGATGATGATGATGATGAGTGGCTCAGACCCTCCTTTTGGCGACCCCTGGTTTAGACAAACCAATTGACCCAGTACATATTTTAAGTTTGGTACTTACAACATCAATCATTTTTGTTGAACTACTAGGTCACGGGAACAGGACAAACAAAGGAAACAGAAAAACACAGACACATATCTGCCGCTGCCACCACCACCATCATAATGCTGGATGATTTCAGAAATGAGACAAAAAGAAAGAGGGGAGAAAAAAAGAGCATAAAGCAACAAATATGATGACTCACCTTCTAAAGAAACGACCACGAATGGTAAGGCGCACTCCAGCAACAACATGATCTTGGATGAGACCTGCCAGAGGACTTCCATCTTTAGGAACCACGTACTGGTTTTGCGCACTAGCTGAAAGAGCAGAAAATAATAAAAGCAACATTATATATTTGTTGCAATGTTTAAATGTATGAGATAGGATGTTTAACCCTTTAGCATTCAAATTGCTGTCTCAAACAATATTTATTTATTCACATTGTTTTGAAGTTATCATCAATTATCTTGGAGCTATCAGATTTCTATGATGTGATTGTTTATTTCCATGGGATGGCCACTGAGGTTGAGTCCTTAAGCACGGCATCCATTGGGTCCACACTGTAAAGTGGTTGGTGTTTGGAAGGGCATCCAGCTATAAAAACCTTGCCTGTGCATGAGCCACGTAAAAAGCACTAAGTCCACTCTGCTGAATGATCGGTGTTAGGAAGGGTATCTAGCTGTAAAAATCCTGCCAAAACAGTCACAGAAGTCTGGTGCAGGCTTCTGCTTGGCCGGCTCTTGTGAAACTGTCCCACCCATGCCAGCATGGAAAGCAGACATTAAACGATGATGATGATGATGTTAATGTACATGTGAGAAAGAAACTTACTTAAAATCTGCTGTGTTCTTGGTCTCAGGCTGTCTTGCCTTTTTACATCTTTTTTGTTTGTTGCTAGTCTAAAATGGTCCTGATGCTACACAGGCATGTTTGCCGTTATAAAATTTGGTGTTAGTAGGTTTAGTTTCTATACATTTTTTTTCAGCATAAATAAACACTTAAATTTTTTGGGAACTAAAAACAAAATAGATTTTTCATAAATTTTACAGGTATTTTTTTGAGAATTTGGAAGACTAAGAAGAATAAAAGGTTTAAAAAAAAAAAACCCATAAAAAAAATGGACTTACAAATTTCCTTAGCTTCAGCCCGACCTAGTTCAGTTTGAGGTACGTGAGCTGTCATTTCATCACCATCAAAATCTGCGTTGTAAGCCTTGCAGTTGGCATAATGCAACCGGAAAGTCTTGATGTTGGGCAAAACACGAGCCTGAAGATAAGACAACAAACAGAGGTTAGAGAACCAGAGGTGCAGGTATGGTTTTGCGGTTAAGAAGTTTGCTTCCCATATATGTGGTTTTGGGTTCAGTCCCACTGAGTGGCACCTTGGGTAGGTGTCTTCCACTATAGACCAGGGTCAAGTAATATAGTCATGTGAATGGATTTGGTAGAAGGAAGCCTCACAAACCCACTTCTCTTGGTTCCACTCCGTCTCTCAACTGAGGGATCTTTGTCTTGCACCCTACTTGGCGACCCCACTGGTGCTGGTGCCACGTAAAAAAGCATCCAGTAGACTCTGCAAAGTGGTTGGTCCTAGGAACGGTATCCAGTTGTAGAAACCATAAAAAACCCAGACAACCGGAGCCTGGTGCAGCTCCTTGGCTTTCCAGCTCATGTCAAACTGTCCAACCCATGCCAGCATGGAAAAGGAATGAGCAGGGACAGAAGAACTGGGTGTGTGGGGGTGGATAATAAGGCTTGGATCTAATATTGGAACCAATGAAGTGGGCAACCTTGGCATAAATAGGGACCATTAGCAGTTTAACCAGTGGTCAGTGCACGGCATCTCTTTACACAGTGGACGAAACCATTACGTGAAAAGGAAGCTGAATAGATTAATAACAGGTCAAAGAAAGGTAAACCAAAAAGGGAGTACATACTCGATGGGCTTGTATACTGGGCTTGTGAAGAGATGGCTGTCGATTGAGGAGAAGGTAGTCCCCATCCACAAGATGGCGATAAACCTGTTGGGAAAAAAGACAAGATTGTAAATATTCTGGTACAATAATAAAAAATCATTTAGGAGATAATTAATTACTGACCGATTGATTGATCATTAAATATGATTCTAAACAATCTGGTACATTATTAACAATGCGAGATAAATAATTTTTAAGCGCTGGTGATGATACCATAGTAAAAGCATTGGTGGTGGGGGGCATGTAAAAACCACCCAGTACACTCTGTGGAGTGGTTGGCATTAGGAAGGGCATCCAGTTGTAGAAACCATACCAAAATAGACAACTGGAGCCTGGTGTGACCCTGGGTAATGGTAATACACCATTACCCTTTTTCCATCTTTGATCTCTTTCATCATCATTTAACGTCCAGTGTCCGTGGGTTGGACAGTTTGACCAGGGCTGGTAAGCTGGAAGGCTGCACCAGACTCCAGTCTAATTTAGCATGGATTTCTATGATAGATGCCCTTCCTAATGCCAACGACTCCGAGAGTGTAATGGGTGCTTTTACATGACTCTGGTATCTGCCACAACTGTGGCTTGATGGATCTTCTTCTCAAACATGACAGTGCCGAAGGTCTCAGTCATTGCCTCTGTGAAGCCCAACGCTCGAAAGGAACTCAGCCACTTTGCTTCCATGAGACTCAACACTTGGAAAGAACTCAGCCACTTTGCCTCCGTGTAGGCATATTCGGATACAAAATGTCATAACAAAATCAGTTTTGTCTATAATTTCTACAGAAAATCTGTAGTGATAACCGTAACAAGTGATCCATAGATATGTTCTATATCTAAGTCCATTGCCTCCCAGTGTTCTTTTGTCTACCCCAACCTTAAGTTCTACGTCTCAGAGTTTGCATCTCAAAAACAGAAGCAGAAGTGTTAAAATTATCATACCTTCTTACATGTGACCAAAGACTTGTTGACAGACGATGGAGTGAGGAGTTGGTTGGCTACTGATTGGCGCTGGGTGAGATTTTCAGCAAGAAGACGCTGCTTCACACCATGCTGGTCGACAACATATGCCGCTCTGGAAGAAGGGAGAGAGATTTTGCAAAAATATAACAGAGAGGGAAGAATGTGTATGCATGCATGTAGACGTGTGTGTGTGCGTGATGTAGATAGTGAGTATATATGCTTGAGGAGGATGTGCGAGTGATGCAGACAATTGGCATGCATCTATAAGGGTGTGTGTGTGTGTGTGCATGTGTAGATATTTATGTGTGGATGTATGTGTATGAGTGATGTATAAAGTGAGTGTCCCCTTGATTGCGTGGGAATACCTGATAATCAATGACCATACATACATGTTGTTCAGACCCAGGTCAGTCCAGTTACAGAAGACCTATAACCAAAGGTGCCCCAGCTGTAGCTATCTTTTTTTATGCTTATTTTCCTTTCTAATTATACAGTGTACTAGGCACAGGAGTGGATGTGTGGTAAGTAGCTTGCTTCCCAACCACATGGTTCTGGGTTCATTCCCACTGCGTGGCACCATGGGCAAGTGTCTTCTACTATAGCCTCGGTCAGACCAAGGCGGAAACTGAAAGAAGCCCGTCGTATATATGTATGTTTGTGTGTGTGTGTGTGTGTGTTTGTCCCCCCGGCCATCACTTGACAACCGATGGTGGTGTGTTTAAGTCCCTGTAACTTAGCGGTTCGACAAAAGAGACCGATAGAATAAGTACTAGGCTTTCAAAGAATAAGTCCTGGGGTCGATTTGCTCAACTAAAGACAGTGCTCCAGCATGGCCACAATCAAATGACTAAAACAAGCAAAGAGAAAGAGAGTGTGTCTTAAGACTATTATCTTAAACTCATAGATGGATAGACAGACAGACAGACAGATAGATAGAGATCATCCATTCAATTGCATTTACTCACCCTGGATACTCATTGGGCCCATTAATCACCATTTTCCTCAGTTTATCCACATTCCAAGGGGTCACAGGTTGCGGATAGGTCAATGTTTTAGCAAAGATTTCAGGAACTCCGATCTCAGCGACTTCAATATTGGGGTCAGGGGTAATTACTGATCGGGCAACATAGTTAACACGCTTCCCCATCATGTGCTTCCGGAAGAGACCCTCTTTCTTCTCGAGAATCTGTAAACAAGGAGGAAATGAAAATATGACATGAAGGGTAAACTGCAGTTCCACTTTATAATGGGAGCTCTTAATAAAACAGGTATTAAATGGATTAAGGGAGAAATTTTTACAATTTATTGGTGTAACAGTATGGTAAGAAGCTTGCTTCCTAACCACATGGTTCCAGGTTCAGTCCCACTGTGGAACCTTAAGCAAGTGTCTTTTACTATAAACTTAGAACAACCAAATCCTTGTGAATGGAAACTGAAAGAAGCCTGTCATATATATATATGTGTGTGTCTGTCTTTGTCCCCCACCACTGCTCGACAACAGATGCTGGTGTGTTTGTGTCCCGAAACTTAGCAGCTCGGCAAAAGATACTGATAAATTAAGTACCAGGCTTAATTAAAAAAAAAGTACTGGGGTCAATTCATTCGACCACAAATTCTTCAAGGCAGTGCCCCAGCATGGCCACTGTCCAATGACCGAAACAAGTAAAGGATAACAACATATTGAAACCCTTTGATCTGAGGGCGAACCGTTGAACTGGATGAAACTATGTGTAAAAAGACAAAAAGAAGAAAGGTATTGAAAATGTTCAATAGATGCCTCACCTGTCTAACACCTCTGATGCGGAATGAACTCGGATCAGAGGAATCATCGTACAACCAATTAACATTCTTCTGTAGAGTCAACCAACTCTCGTTGAGCCTTTTCTTTAGGTTCTTATGCTTTGGGTCATTGACTGTAGTTAGATCCTGCAGAAGACAAAAACGAAAACTTTCAGGAAAATAAAACACAAACTTTCAGCATGAACTGTCGGAACATTAAAATGATCATTTGGGCCAGATATGGTTGGTTTAGATGCTAAAGGATTAACCCTTAATCTTCAGATTATTCTGTCAAATGTAATTCTTACTTATTCCCATTGTTTGGAATTAATCCTACATTATCTCATAGGTTTGAGATTCCAATGATGTGATTGTTTATTTATGAAATGATATTGTAGGGTAAGTGGGAGAGGCTAGATCTGGCTGGTCTGAAGATAAAACAGATAGAAAATTTTGACTGGATATGGCCGGTTTAAATGCTAAAGGGTTAAGGAGATATTTGTGTTTTAACCTACAGACATACGAAAGACAGTTTTATCTGTTAACATTCATGTAGTTTCTAGCCAACATATTTAATGAGCTGTCTCATCACAGTATTTTTAAACTAGCTTCTTAATGATGGTGACCACCACCACTGCCACCAGAACCCTGACATCCCACTACCCATTACTTACCACTTCTGTTTGGCCACTTCCTCCTTCTGTTTGGCCACTTTCCCCTCCTGTTTGGCCACTTTCTCCTTCTGTTTGGCCACCTTCCATCTGTCTGAGCTCATGGAGAATTTGTTGGATCTTCTCACATTCCTGCACGATTCGTTTGTAGGAAGAAGTCTGCACGCTTTCATACTTGTTACCTTTTAAAACAACACACTAACAAAAGAAAAAAATAAAAGAAAGAAAAAATCACGAATAACCAAGATAATGGATTAAAAAGTTATTTTACTTTCAAATTCTTTATAATTTTCAAAGTGAATTGAAACTACAGGAAGTGCATTTTGTTAGAACTATGGTTATGAAAAGGTTTAGCACATTGAAAAATCTTTACATACATAGGTGCAGAAGTGGCTGTGTGCTAAGTAGCTTGCTTACCAATCACATGGTTCAGTCCCACTCCATGGCACCTTGGGTAAGTGTCTTCTACGATAGCCTCAGGCCAACCAAAGCCTTGTAAGTGGATTTGGTAGACGGAAACTGAAAGAAGCCTGTCGTATATATATATATATATATATATATCAAATTTAAAATTTAAAAGAGAGTTTTGACGCTGATATCCATTATTATTGAAATTTATTCCTATGTCAACATTTCTGTATAAGGCTATATTTAACTGTCAAATTCAAGTCAAATACATAATTTACCTTACATATCTTCAGGGTATATTGGTAGCGATTACATGCTTTTCTCATCAACACATTGTATGTATGTATGTATATGTTTGTGTGTATGTGTCCCCCAACATCGCTTAACAACTGATGCACAAGGCCTGAAACTTTGGGGCAAGGGACTAGCCAATTACATTGACCCCCCCAGTGTTCAACTGGTACTTAATTTACCGGCCCTGAAAAGATGAAAAGTAAAGTTGACCCCGGCAGAATTTAAACTGAGAATGTAGTGACGGGTCAAATACAGCTAAGCATTTTGACCGGCGTCCTAATGATTCAGCCATCTCACCACCTTAGTGAAAATTTTTGCCAGTAGCATGTAAAAAGCACCAGTTGAGCATGGTCAATGCTAGTGCTGGCTGACTGGTCCTGTGCCGGTGGCACGTAAAAAGCACTGTTCAAGTGTGGCCAATGCCAGTACTGCCTAACTAGCCCTCCTGCCGGTGGCATGTAGAAAGGACCTGCTACACTCTCGGAGTGGTTAGTGCTAGGAAGGGCATCCGGCCGTAGAAACATTGCCAGATCAGATTGGAGCGTGGTGCAGCCTTCTGGCTCACCAGTCCTCAGTCAAACCATCCAACCCATGTCAGCATGGGAAGCGGACGTTAAACGACGACGATGAATCATAATAATACTTACTGGTCTAAAACAAGATGGAATCACAGGTACGACTTCAAGAAAAAAGATGTCAGTTGGATATTCAACATCGATGTCTAAAAAGTCATAAACCATCTTCAGAATGTAGCCGTTTTGTTCCCAGATTTTACGCATACGTTCCTGGACTTCAACAGGGGTTAGGTACGATTTCTTGAATGTGTAATCCAACATACTTGGTTGTGCCGTCCTACTATTTGGCTCCTCTCTGTTAATAAAAACCAAAAAGGGTTTGGCATTGTAATATGCATTTTAGTTTAATAATCTCCTTACAATAATGGACGTCATGTCTCCGCTTCATGGTCAAACGGCTGGACCAATGGTCACGATATTTTTCAGGATTACAAAGGAGGTAATCAGGAAGGTGTTTTAGCGAAAAAAAATGTGAAAAAGCATGATTATTTAGTGGATAGTGAGGGTAATTGTTCAGTTTACAAGTGTAAAAAAATGAATAAAAGTTAAAGGGGAGATAAGTAATAAAAAAGCAAAGGGAAGTAAGTCAACTTATCCATTGAATTATGCCATATACGTAAGTTTTAGTGTAAGACAGTCTTATTAAGGAATGGTTGGGATGGCTTTGACTCATCTTTAATCTGTGTATGAATAATTACCGATATTGAGTTTTGTATTAATAAATCACTTTTGATTTTTTTGTTAAGATTCTGGTGACAAGAATTAACTCTAGATTTCCCATAGCATATAATTCGTGAATTTAGAGGGTTTAGATTTGCGATACTATCTCTTTATTTCCCATCGTAGATGGATAGATTACTAAAGATTCCACTCATGCATTCACAACAAACAAGGCACAGAGCTAGAGTCTAGATTGTGTAGGTGTATTTTTACCCACGACCAGTTATATGTTGCTATGAGTAGAGCAACAGACTCTAGTAATTTAAAAATTAGTGTCGACCAAACAGAAAATATCGTCTACAAAGAAGTTTTGTAATCATATTGATATTATTGAAAGGAATATGATTCATAATTCAAATAAAGAAATTTGTGAACTTTGAATGTATAAGAGTTTAAACAAGCGTAAAATAGTGTAAACAACTAAAATAAAAGTATATCTAAATAACATTTTTTTCTTAATAGTGGTCGAAAGAAGGTCTGGCTTTCGTTAGGAGTGGTCCACATAACCATTCATGATACAGAGGCTGGGAGCCTATTTCAGTTCAGGAGGGAATCATCATCACATATCACTTAGTCATAAATACATGTTATATAGCTTCAATAGAATGCTGAATCACCAACAATAATGTGATTTCTCTAAGACATCTCCCAGCAATCTATCAAGTCCATTTACACATTTCTCCATACACACTGCTGTTATGATTCCCCTCCCTCATGTTTTGCCTCCATCGTAGATTTGCTAGTAATAATAACAATTCTTTCTACAATAAGCACAAGGCCTGAAATTTTAGGGGATGAGTTGATTACATCGACCCCAGTATTCAACTGGTACTTATTTCATTGACCACGAAAGGATGAAAGGTAAAGGTTGACTTTGGTGGAATTTGAACTCAGAACGTAGTGATGGGCGGAATACTACTAAGCAATTCGCCCAGCGTGCTTACGATTCTGCTAGCTTACCGTTTTAATAATAATAATAATAATTTTGGCACAAAGCCAGAAGAGGTAAGGAAAAATGTAGTGAAAGCAATAAACAAGATGATGGCATTAATACATAATATAAAGTCCTCAAAGAAATACAGAATTGAAAAATTCTCTTTCGTACCGTTTAAGTAAGTAAAATATGGTTGTTCCAATTAATATGAAACAATGAACTTACTTCATTCTGGGCATCTTTGTCTTTGTTTGTGATACCATCTTTGTTGCAAAGATTTGGCAGTTTCGAAACTGTCGCAGTAATGGTCTGGTTGCCGAGCAATGGGGACACTTACTTCGATTTGTACTCCTTAGTAAAGCCAAACATTGTTTCCATACATGCCTCAGGTGGCGAATATGTCTTGTTTCCTCTGAAAGAGTAAATACAAAACTCTTTTAGTATTTCTTGATTAACCGTTTCATTACCAACCAGGCTGAAACTGGCTCTGTAGTACAAATGTCTGGTTTTTCACAAGTTTGAATTAAAATCTTCCACCAAACCTTAGTCACAATTTATGTTCCTAACACTAGCTTAATTAATAACTAAGTTATTTTACTAAATTCTTTGTTATATTTAAAATTAATTGAAAGAAACACAGAGCATCTCAACAGAAATATGGTAACAAATGGGTTAAAATATATAATAGAGAAACAATTCTTAACTCTTTTGATACCAACCCAGCTGAAATATGCTTTGGCTCTGTAGTACAAATGTCTTGTTTTCATAAGTTCTGAATTAAAAATCTTCCACCAAACCATAGTCACAATTTATGTTCCTAACACTAGCTGAATGATAACTAAGTTATTTTACTAAATTCTTTATTATATCTAAAATAATTGAGAGAAACACAGAGCATCTCAAAAGAAATACAGTAACGAAAGGGTTAAGGAAGACAGTAGGGCCCTAAATACGATTTATTGGTGATATAAAAGAAAAAAAAAATAGAAGCAGAACTGAGATGTTTCAGAGGATAAAGTGCAGTTGTTGATGTCCCAGATCAGTTTTTCATCCAACAGACCAGTGGTTCCCAACTATTTTTCACCTATGGACCCCTTTGGTTCATATTTTACTTGAGTGGACCCTTCTAGCCAGTCAATGTTTAAAACAATTCAGTTATATTTCTAGAATTAAATATTACAGGGATTGTGTAAAAAAAAATGACTAAAATATTTTGTTCTGTAGTGTAACCAATATTTTTGTGTATATATATATATATATATATATAGTTCAAAAACACAATAACAAAAAAACAAAAAAACAACAAAGTGAGGACGTGATATGGATAGTATTATTGGACGCTCAGGAAAGGAAAGAGAGAGTGTATGACGTTTCGGGCGTAGCCCTTCGTCGGAAAGATGGAAAGTTCGGAGAATGGAAGAACGGAGAAAGAGGAAAATGGTACCGATGCCCACGAGGTTACATGATGAAAAGACCGGAAGAGGAGGTGGTGGGGGAAAAGTTCTTTCTAAGATGGGAGAGTGAAAAAGGGAGATGAATATCGGTGCGCGTGCGTAAGTCTGCGAGTGTGTGTGTGATAACAGAACGTGTGTGTGCGTATGTAGGTGTGTGTGTGTGTGTGCATGGTTTGGTGGTTTATCTGTTAGTGTGTTTGTGTGTGTGTGTGTGTATGACGTAGTGGAAGAAATTAGTAGCAGGACTGGTTAGTGGACGCTGTAGACAGTGTAGGTAGAAGGTCAACAGGTGGTTGTTTGGGTGTGTGTGTGTTCGTGTTTGTGTGGGGTTGTCGGTGTTAGGTACGTGTACGTGTGCGTGTGTATTTTGTATGTGCGCGTGTGTGTATGTGTATGTTTTCTGTGCGTGCGTGTGTGTTTGTGTGTATGTGTATGTTGTGTGTATGTGCGTTGCTGTGTACGTGTGTGTGCGTGCGTTTGCTATTGTATATGCGTGTGTTGTTTATGCCCATGTGTGTATGATTGTATGCGTGTCTGTGTGAGTGTGTAGTGTCGGTGAGAAGTGTGTGTGTATGTGGGTGTGTGCGTGTGTGTGTATATGTGTGGATGTGCGTGTGTGTGTGGGATTGTGAGTGTTAGGTACGGGTGTGTGTGTGTGTGTGTATGTATGTCTGTATGTGTTTCCGTGTGCGCGTGTGTGTATATTTTTTGTGCGTGCGTGTATGTGTATATTGTGTATGTTTTCGTGCGTGCGTATGTGTTATGTATATGAGTGAGTATTGTGTATGTGAGAGGTGTGTGTGCATGTGTGTATATGTGTATGTGTGCCTGTGTGTATATGTGTATGTGTGTCGTGTATGTGTGTATGTGTGTGTGGTTTTATGTATGTGAGGGGTGTGTATGTGTATGTTTATGTGTGTGCGTGCGTATGTGTGCCAGGTATGTGTGTTATTTTGTGTGTGCACTCCTGTGTGTATGTGTGTGCATGTGTATGCGGCTGTGTATGTAGGCGTGCGCGTATATATGGGTGTGTGTGTGTATATATGTGCGTTCGGCTATGTGTGTGTGAGGGCGCGTATGTATGTTTGTCATGTATGTGGGCGGTATATGTATGTGGGCGGTATATATGTAAGGTGTGTGGGTATTTGTGCGTGTAGGTAGTGGTGAGATAAAAAGTAGAAAAATAATGGATATAATGTAAGGGGGACGAGGGGGGGGGGGGGGTTTAAAAAAAAAAAAAAAAAAAAAAATTATTAAAGTGTTGCAGGGACGTAAAGGGGAGAGTCATAAGGAAGAGAAGGCTGTGTTGAGTCCGAAGGGGAAAGAAGAATTGAGGTTGAAAATGTAGCGTTGCTCCAAGTGGAGTCGCGAGGGAGTGGACCCATGGTGCAGGGCGAGGCCAAAAACGGAGATGTTAGAGGGAGAGTGGTTGGGCAGTTGGAAGTGACGGCCAACAGGGGAGTCCGAACCTAGCCGAACGTCCCTTAGGTGTTCGGTGAAACGGTCGGCCAGCCGGCGGCCCGTCTGCCCCACGTAGAGTTGGTTGCATAGGGTACATTTGATGCAGTAAATAAGGTTGGAGGAGGTGCAGGTGAAACTGTGTGGAATGTGAAGTGTTTGTAGGTTCGATCCGGTGACAGAGGTAGTGTTGGTGATGAAGGGGCAGGTGTGACAGCGGGATCTGGAGCACAGGAAGGAGCCGGGTGGGGGTGGGGAGGAAGAGGAGAAGGTACTGCGGACCAGTAGATCGCGTAGGTTGCGGGCGCGTTTGAAAGCGGATAGGGGTGGGTTGGGGAAAATGGGGTGGGTAGTGGGATCGAGCTGGAGGCGACGGAAGGCCCGTAGGATCCTCCGACGAAGGGGTAGGGTGGCGGGGTGGAAACGGAGTGGGAAGGGGGTACGGTTAGGGGATTGGTGTGGGGGAGGAGAGAGGGCGGTGGTGCGGTCGATTCGACGAGCGCGGGCGAGGGCGGATTGGACAAGGTGGGAGGGGTATCCTCGATGCATGAACAGACGAGCAAGATACTGGGACTGGGTCTCGAAATCCTGGTCCAGGCTGCACAAACGTCGGAGGCGGAGGAACTGGGAGTAGGGGATGGCTCGTTTGGTGTGGAATGGATGGGAGGAGGAGAAGTTGAGGTAGAGGTGGGAGTCAGTGGGTTTGAAGAAGGCGGAGGTAGTGAGAGAGTTAGAGGGGGGGTTGATGGAAAGAGAGATGTCGAGGAAGTTGACAGAGGTGTCAGAGATGGTGGAAGTAAAGTCAAGAGCGGGGTGGAAGTTGGAGAGGAAGGAGATGAAAAGGCAGAGCTGTTCGCGGGAGAGGGAGGTGGCTCATATATATATATATATATATATATATATATATACACACAAGGGGGTGCAGAAATTACAGGAGAATCAGTCAATTATGATTTTATTCAACATATTCCCCTCTTAGATTCTCACACTTATTTCAGTGGCCCTTTGGTTTTTCTAAGCTCTGTAAAAGAACTCAGAAGGTTGGGCCTCCAACCAGGCCTTTTGCGACACCCTTAAAGCCAGAAACTTTTCAGTACCCCGTCATATATATATATATATATATATATATATATATATATACATACATACATACATACACAGGTTGTTACTGACTTACAACGATTGTCACACCAGCGCCTGGCAGCAATAATAAATAGTCCAGTAGAAATCTAATGGGTTTAATTTCTTAGAAATTAACCCATCTACAGATGATGTCAGCTAAGAAATGCTTCCCCTAGGTTTGGTTATCGATCACCACTGTGGTTATCCCAAGTGTTGGATGAATATCTTGTCATGGAGACATCGAAGCAACCTCGTATTTGTTTGTAAGACAACTGCTTGAGACTCTGGTACTTTTGACTAACGCCAGTTTAATAGTATAATACAGAATGGTGTGTGTGACTTTTACCTGAGAATGTACCTTAAGAATGTAAAAATATAAAACAAAACTATGTAACCTTACAGGCTGACTTATGACCAGTCAGTCAGAACCAATTGTGGTTCTAAGTCGACGACGACCTCTATATATGTGTGTGTGTGTGTGTGTGTGGATTTTGTGTGAATAAAAGACGGTATGTTCATAGTTGGAATGTCTTTGATTATAGGTTTATCTGATCCAGGTTAATCTGCAGCTTAACAAGACGGATAACAACACTAATGAAACACACAGTGTGCTTTCCCTGTCTCCATCTGTTGTCAAACTTGGGGCATAAATAACAAAACACAAAAGCATTCCTCTTCACTTACCATCTTTTGCCACATCTGTCTGTGGTAACGAATTCATTATTTCTTCAATTCTATTCGGATCATTGGTCTTTTCATTAATCTCATGGTATGCAATCAAATGACCACTTTTAATTAGAGAAATTTTACTCTCAACTATTTGCAGGGCCTCCTTGGTCAAAACCAGCATATTGCAACTGGAGCATGTCATGTTCAGAATCTAAAAGAGAAAGAGAGATTAAGAGATTGGCAGATTATTTGTTGAGGTGAAATGGATTTGAGGGAAACGTTGTGTTAACAACAAACAAGATGAGGACAAATATCCGTCAAATGTAAATAATGTAAGTGGTTTAATACTGACCTTGAACATTGTCCGGTAGAGCATAGGATTGTAAAGCAAGAGAGGTAAAGGAATATGTCCAAGATGTCCCGTGCAGGTGTTAGGTGGTTGACCACAGGTAAAACAGATGTACTTGTTAAGGGAACCTGTAAAGTAGAAATACTGGGTTTTAGAAAAGAGAGAAAGAAAGAAAGCTCACCTCACGGCTTTTCTTTGAGCAGATCAGATCTAGAAACTTAGATCTGGATTTAGGAAAAAGTTGAGTGGAAGAATATAAGGAGGAATGCCAGAGGCATAAAGGTGAACCAAATCTGGATTGTCCTATTTTCAGCTTCTTCATTTGTCTGTGCTCTCCCCTGTCCTTAATAGTCTGTCTTCAATGCTGGCATGGTTCGCTTTTTTGGTTGGAGGCCCTTCTTTAAGCCAACAACTTTACAGGTTGTACTGGGTCCTTTTTTGTCATGGTACCAGCACTAAATGACATTGCTATTAAGCCGACGTTCCAGAACATACAGAATTATCATGGACGGGTTTAATTCAGGAGCGAGCATGTTAAAGAAGGAGTTTTTGATCCACAGAACAAGATGTGGCAGCTTCAGTCAACTTGGTGTCAAAAGGTTAAATAAAGAAAAGCAAAAAAAAAAAAAAAAATTAACATAGTAAAAAAACAACAACAAAAAATATTTGTTGTGAACTTACCAAGTGCCAGATCATGCAAGCCATTCGGCTGAGGATGGAGAAGGGCATCAAATGTCTGTGAGTTGGTTATAGGCTTCACACTGAGTTTTTTAATTTCTTCACATGAGAACATTTCAAAAGATAAGCTGTTGACAGTCTTAGAATCAGGAATATCCCATTCTGGATAATCCATGGTTAGGCTGTGTCTAATATGGATTAAAAGGTGATTCTATGGAATGCTGCTAATAGAAAACATGAAAAAAAAAAAAAAAATGCATTAGTTGTCAGCTCGAAACTGAGTGTTGGAAGAATTAGAGACGATGTATTTAAAATCAGAACACCTTGAGGGTCCACCCAAATGCTATATCATTGTTATTTTCATCTCTTCCCTGTTCCATCCCAATCCTCTCAGCTAAAATGTGAGTAGCCATGTGGCCCCTCATCAGAAAGAAACCTGTTCTTCTTTGAACCTTTCTCTGATATTTTAACCCTTTAGCATTTAGACCAGCCATATCCAACCCAAATATTCCACCTGTCTTATGTTCAAAGTGGCCAGATTTGACCTCTCACATCTAACCTACAATGTCATTCTAAAAATAAACAATCATATCAAAGCTACAACATAATGTCTAATTAATGCGTAACAATGTGAACAAGACACTCAGAGTGCACAAACCTTCGCCAAGGCAACACCAACGTCCCTCCCAATGATTAGCCAGAGATGATTTTTAAAATGAGAATATCTGAAATAAACTCGACTGCTCTCACAGACGAAAATATTGAAAATGAACCTGGAAAAAAACCAGAAAAATAATCCTTGTCCAGGACCAAATCGATCCCAAAATCAGTTTGTGCCAGTCATCCAGATCCATCCAGTAGTTCTTGAGATATCTTGTCCATGGACAAACAAACAAACACGACTAAACAATACCTCCACCTTTGCTAAGGCAGAGGTAATAAATAAGCATTACATTTGACAGAGCAATCTGACTGCTAAAAGGTTAATCCCTCATCTCTGAGTGATAAAGCTGCCTCACAAGTGCTGGTGTCATAAGAAAGAAAAAAAAAAGGCACCCAGTACATGCTGTGAAATGGTTGATGTTAGGAAGGGTATCCAGCCATAAGAAGACGGTGGAGTATGAGAGAATCCTCAGCCCCATGGAATCCTTATAAAGCACCCAATGCAGCCCTGATTTACGTTATACAGGTGTAATTCCTGAATGTTTACAAGAATTCTAAGGAGTGCTGTTTTGTGTATGGAATATACCATAATACAGAATGCTTAACTCAGTTTAAATGATGTCAATAGTCACTAATGTAAAACGATAATTTACTTGTAACCTGGGTGAACGAAGGTTGTCATTTCAACGTGGTCCCAGAATAGTCCGGAGACTCACGGGTTCCACACGCGTAGTGCAAATAATGCTTTAACAACCTGTGTGATTATTAAGGCGAATCAAAGAGATTTAATTACGATTTTGTATGATATTTGATAAACAATAAAACATCATACTTTTTTTTTTGGAGCACAGAATCTCGAAGCATATAAAGCTATAAATAGCTTGTAAATGTTAGGTTGAAAACGGAAAAGTGAAACTATTTGTCCGGCAAATTTCGTAAAACATTTTTCTTCTTTACTTTCTTACACACAGACCTCTACATACATGCACATAAACACACATACACAAAAATAAGCGATTCGTGTATATTTATACATGTGTATCTATATATGTGTGAGTGAGTGTGTGTCTCTGTTGAAGTTGCTCGTGCAAAATGAAAGACAATGAATGTGTGTTCGACCGTGTTTTTCACTGTTCAGCAGCAAAAATTAACATTAAAGACATAAAAAATTTTATACGGAACTTGCTGAACAAATAATTTCACTTTTCCTAGACTGAAAAAACGATATATTGCCAAATACCCCTGGATAGGAAAAGTTGAAGGCGGCGGAGGTAAAAAATACGTACACCACCCGTTTTCGGTGTAACCCTAACCCTAAACACCGGGTGTACGTATTCTTTACTTTCGCCGTCGAATCCTACCCTGGGACTCGAATACTACATATTTCGTAAATAGATGTGAGTTCGAGTCCCAACCGAAGCTTTCAACTTTTTCTTTCCAAGTGGATTTTATTTTTAACCCAATATTAACAAGGAATGTTTTATGTGCTTCGAGATTCACCGTTCGAAAAAAAGTATTCTTTTCTTATGACGTCAACACCATACTGTAGAATTTTGGTAGACATACATGGGTTGTAGCAAGCAGTTTTTTATATGTTGCCTTCTGTTTTGTACTGGAGGTCGTGGTGGGAGAGATTAACGCAGCAACAGAATTAAAGACAAAGTAAGAAAAACAGCGACATAACAATATAACAATATGACAACTGAAATGGGGAATAAGTAAGTGTAATTTCTTGACTTACCTTTAAGAATGATCCAAGAGAATCAAATCTAAATTGAAAAATAAATCGGACCCAGGGTAGAACAGGTTTGTCGTGGACAAACACGTGGGTACAACTTCCTGTTGAGCAAGTAAACACGACATTGGACCACTTTATCAACAGAGGCCTTAGACGAACACAGACTCCAGATGAATTATATTGTAATTTATTTCGGTGTAATTAACCACTCTATATAATAAAAAATATATTATTAAATGTAATATTGGAAATATATTTGGTTTTAGCATTAAATAAAATATTAGTTTGAAAATCATTTTATAATACGAAACAGTCTTTAAAATGCATAGTATCTATTATCAGATTTTGTTAGGGCCCCATATGGTAAAGAAGTAGATGGGAAAATGTGGGTAGAGGAACTTGTTTCAGCGTGAACTTGTTTCTTTTGTTTCTAATTTATGTTTAGATTCTAATTATGTTCATATCGTTATTTTTAAAATTATAGCAACATTTTATACTAGAGTTATCCCCCTTAAACTACACCCGTGAACACTTATTTGTTGTTCATTGGTTAAACTAATATTTTACTATTTATTTATTTATTTGTTATTTTCTCTTCAGTTTTTTTTTTTCCATTTCGCAACCACGTACTTTTAGGTTCAGTCCCACTACGTGGCACCTTGGGTAAGTAAATGCCTACTCAGGCTGGGCATTACGATTACGACGACAAGGGTTCCAGCTGACTTAATCAACGGAACAGCCTGCTCGTGAAATTAACGTGCAAGTGGCTGAGCATTCCACAGATACGCGTGCCTCTAACATAGTTCTCGGGGAAATTCAGCATGACACAGAATGTGACAAAGCTGGCCCATTTAATTACTGGTACAACAACGAGATTCCACACAGTTTTCGTCTCCAAAACTCACTCCAAAGCGTTGGACGACTCGGGGCTTTAGCGGAAGTCCTTTGCCTAAGGCGCCGCGCACTGAAACCGAACTTGAAACCGTGCGATTACAAATCGAGCTTCTTAACTACGCAGCCATGTCTGCGCTTATTTATAAAATAAATTCTAATTTAGATTGATTACTATTTTTTTTGTTACCTAATCACACGAACTTAATTTCTTAAACAAATTTTAACGTTATTATATCCCCCCCACCACCACCATCGAATTTGTGACAAGTTTTCCTTTAGTCCGTTCATTCATTCATCTTAAAACTATAAACGAACAAGTATATATGGGTTATCTCCCTTACATCTTCGTTTAATAATTTTCTCCCAATCATTCTTGCATTGCTGCTGCGGCACTCTCAAAGATTTCAGGAATTATAGATCTCTCTCCTCACCCTCTTTCCCCAATCTACCCCTTTCCCTGTGTCTCTCTAACTCTCTTCCTTCCCCTGCTCCCTTTCCTTTACCTCTGGCTAGTTTTTGCACGAAATCGCGATCCAATGACCGCGAGTCCGCTGCCTTAACCACTGGGCCATTGTGCCTCACACAGCATATATATATATATATATATATATATATATATATATATATATATATATATATATATATATATATATATATATATATATATATATATATATATATATATATATATATATATATATATATATATATATATATATATATATATATATATATATATATATATATATATATATATATATATATATATATATATATATATATATATATATATATATATATATATATAAAAGTTATTAATGAGGGTAGAAATTGATATTAATCAATTAAAACCAGTGGTCTAGCATATTAAAAAAAATCCGAAGATTAAAATTATATTACATACAAAAATAAGAGGAATGACCAGCAAAAGTGGACTCCTATATGCTAGAAATAGATGCCGAATCATCTAACCACGAAAAAAAATATGTTCTCAGTAAAAATTCAGCGACACTGAGAACATATTTTTTTTTTCGTGGTTAGATGATTCGGCATCTATTTCTAGCATATAAGAGTCCACTTTTGCTGGTCATTCCTCTTATTTTTGTATGTAATATATATGTATGTGTGTATGTGTGTGTATATATATATAATTATATTTATATTTATATGTGCGTGTGTATGTGTATGTGTATGTATGTATGTATGTATGTAAGTGTGTATGTATGTATGCGTGCGTGTGTATGTGAATATGTATGTATGTGTGTATGTATGTATGTGTTGTGTGCGTGTGTGTATGTGTGTGCGTGTGCATTGTCATGTTGACAAAGTGTTTTCATGTGACACGTTATTTTTAATTGCGATCTTGTGACGTTGAGACGTAAGTCAAAAGTATTTCCTGTTATTGTCGATGTTGTTGTTGGAGTCATTCTGTAAAGCCATATATTTTTCT
Organism: Octopus bimaculoides; assembly: GCF_046866305.1. NCBI lineage: Eukaryota > Metazoa > Mollusca > Cephalopoda > Octopoda > Octopodidae > Octopus > Octopus bimaculoides. The sequence goes on from NC_142941.1 coordinate 52,922,178, forward strand.
AGATTATCTATCAATGATGTTTGGTGGAAAATTCTGTGAATATTTAAAAAATTTTGTTGGGGACTCACATTTCTAGGAGCTTTGACGCCCGTTTCCTGTATAGTTGTACTCACTGATGTTCTTTTACGGCTTTCGCACATGTAAAAAGCATTTCCCTGTGTCGACGAAACAGCGTTCCATCAACCCTCTAACCACGACAATCTCCATTTTTTTTTTTGTGTGTGCATTATATTCAATATTAATTTATCCCGCATATTTAACCATAATTGAAGACAGTGGAATAGTATTTGAAGGAAGTTTGATCGCAGTTTCTTGAAGATCAAATGATCGCGTATACACTTCTAAGCTTTCGATACTTTATAGGTAGACTTGGTAGCACGCCGGGCAAAAGACTTAGCGGCGTTTCTACGTTTTTATGCTCTGAGTTCGAATGCCGCCGGCGTCGACTTTGCCTTTCATCCTCTCGGGGGTTGATAAAACAAATACCAGTTAAGCACTGGAGTCAATGTAATCGACTCACCCTTCTCTGAAACTGCTGGCTTTGTACCTAAATCTGAAGCCATTATTATATAAGGGGTCCAGTCCAAATATCTGCACAGGTTTTGATGTTAATGTCTGAAAGTAATCCTTTTAAGAACTACCAGATATAAATGACTTTTCTAACGCAATAAACGCTCCAATCAAACCCGCATCTCGGTTAATGTAAAGCGGATTGGATTACTTTTAATTTAAAAGCAAATTTAATATTACGAGCCGACCAACGCGGCGAGCTGGCAGAAACGTTAGCATGCCGGGCGAAATTTTTAGCGGTATTTCGTCTGTCTTTACGTTCTGAGTTCAAATTCCGCCGAGGTCGACTTTGCCTTTCATCCTTTCGATGCCGATAAATTAAGTACCAGATCTAATCGACTGGCCCCTTCCCCCAAAATTTCGGGCCTCGTGCTTAGACTAAAGAAGAATATTACGAGACGACCATATACACACACACACACACGATGGGCTTTTTTCAGTTTCTGTCTACCAAATCCACTGGCAAGGCTTTGGTCGGCCCGGGGTTATAATAGAAGACACTTGCCCAAGGTGCGACGCAGTGGGACTGAACCCAGAACCATGTGGTTTGTAAACAAACTACTTACCACACAGCCACGCCAGCGCCAACGTCAGTTAGTCTATAGTTTATTATTCTATGATCAAGTTTGAAGAAATATCCTTCTCTCATCCCTACTACGGCAGCATCTGTTAGAAACGGCTTCTGGCAGAAGAGAAACTCCTTAGCAAGTCCTCCTCCTCCTCCCACAACACAGAATTAGTTTCTCGCTGATAATTCGATACATCTCAGACATAAGGCTACAATTGCCAGCATTTGCTCTGCTTCCTCCGTTCAGGATGGGACATATGTTTTCTTTTAGGATTGGTATTAGCTTACCACTTCCATGGAAGATTTGGGAAGGTATTTGAAGTAGTTTAGCTCGTGTAAGAACCTGTTTGCATTAGTCGTTAGAGGAATTGTCGCCAAACCATTACAACTTGTTGCTGTATCTATGTCAGTAATTTCAGTGTGTTTTTAATAAGAATTACCGCATCTCTTTGTTGTAAAGTTGTCGGCGTCGACAAATTTAATGATTCAATTATTTGTACGTCTAACAACGAAATAATAATAAGAGAAAAGAGGAAAAGATTGGTTTGTCTTTCAGTACCGTATTTATTTTGCGAAGTTCAGCAGTAAATGATTTTCTTCTTAAAATAAATAAATATGGTGTGGTTGGGTGGAAGAAGTTTGTTTCACAATCACGTGGTTCAGGCTTCAAAGACAACAACAACAACAACAACAACGACGACGACGACGACGACAGCAAAAACTGACCCTATTCCATTATGATCCGAGACTGTTTCTTTAACAAATTGCTCCGAAATACGGAGTTGGTTGTCTTTATATTTTGATTTTCTGAAACCCTAGTTTCACTGATTGTCATCGAACAATTTCCTGCGACCATCAGATTTACTCGCCATTAAAAGCGATTTCCCTAATACATGTATTTAGTAATCCGTCTTTATAATCTCTCCCTCTTTCCGCCCCTCTCTCTCTCGCTCTTTCTGTCACAGTGGTTTACCTGTTTTTTTCTTTTCTTTTTCTCTTACATCGACTTAAGGTCTTTGTTCTTTGCTTCGATAGAATTTTTTCCTCTCCTTGTTGTCGACGATATATTTTCCTTTGTGAATTACTGTTTGTACTCAGGGACATATATAACATAATACAATACATATATTATCATATAAAACATATATAACAATAAAATACATACAATATGATCCATACACACACACACACACACACATATATATATAAAACATATGAAACTACATATTTACTATAGTACATATTTATGATAATATAAAACAGATATGATATATATATATATATATATATATATATATATATATATATATATATATATATATATATATATATATATATATATCATAGATATATGATACATACACAATTATATATACATACATACATATATCATAGATATATGATACATACACAATTATATATACATACATACATATATATATATATATATATATATATATATATATATATATATATATATATATATATATATATATATATATAAAGTTATATGGTACATATATTATATAATGAAATATATATATAATATAATAGATATGGCTCGTATTGTTGATTCGATTTTCTGCCGTTGTCCGTCATCGTAGAGAGAATATTTGTACAGTTCGGTTTATAGATGTCTTAATTGGTTTGCAATGACCTCCAGAGGAATTCAGGAATTCAGGTTGGACAGCGCGTTCTTATATGCCTTTTCCTATCTATCTATCTATCTATCTATCTATCTATCTATCTATCTATCTATCTATCTATCTATATATATATATATATATATATATATATATATATATATATATATGTATATATATTATTAAATACGGATTGAGAATATAAATGCATATATATTTATGTATATGTATTTATTTGTGTGCATATATATATATATATATATATATATATATATATATATATATATAATACACACCAACACATGCAAACACACAAACAAATACACACACACGCAGAAACATGCGCATATACATATAAGCATTTACTTATCCACCATATATATATCCATATGCATGCATGTAAAAATGTATGTATGTACCTGTGTATGTATATATACATATATATTTATATATATATATATATATATATATACATATATTTATAGAAAGAGAGAGAGAGAGAGAGAGAAAGAGAGATAGATAAATAAAATATAATACACAATATATATATATATATATATATATATATATATATATATATATATATATGTATGTATGTAGGTATGTATACATAAAAATATGTATGTATGTATATGTATGCATGTTTATACCTATCACTTATCTACACAATGAATGTAAAACCTTGTGATTATGTTTTGATTGAATGATTGATAGTTTCAGAGAAATTTATATCAGATCAATACTTAAAAAGTCAACACAATCACAAGGAACGGAAGATTCGATGACATTCCTGGCATTGATTTCTCATCGGTTCAGGTAAAAAGAACTCCTTCAGCCTCTTGGAATTCACTCTGGAAATCTTTTCCCATTTCAACAGGACAGAAAATCGATTATTTACTCTTTATTTGTGTTGCTGTTGTCTATGTGTTGTTTTTGTTTGTTTTTGTTTGTTTGTTTGTTTGTTTCTGTTGAGTACTAATTTTATTTTGTTATTGCTGTTGTTTTCGTTTGCTTATTTTTGTGTTTGGATGTGTCGTTGAGTATGTATGTATGTATGTATGTATGTATGTATGTATGTATGTATGTATGTATGTATGTACGTATGTATGTATGTATGTGTGTGTAGTTTATATATGTATACATATATGTATGTACGTATGTGTTTGTGTATATATGTATATATATGTATGTACTATGTACATATGTATGTGTGTATGTACGTATGTATGTATGTGTGTGCATATATGTATATATATATATGTGTGGGTGTATGTATGTGTGAATGTGTATATATGTATATATATGTTTTTGTATATGTGTGTGTTTCGTATATGTATACACATACAAACATATGTATATCTATGTGTACATATATATATTTGCATATACATTCATACAAATATATATGAATACACACACACATACACTCTGACACACACACACACACACACACACAAATAAATGATACGTGCATGCTAATAAGTATAAATATATCTGTATATATACGTGCGTATACGTATGTATGTACCTACAGATATATATATACATACATACACACATGCGTACATACGCACACACACACACACACACGCACTCACACATTTCTATTTATATATATGCATTTTCATATGTGTGCACGTATGCATGTGTGTATGTATGTATGTATGTATGTATGTATGTATGTATGTATGTATGCATGTGTGTATGTGTGTTTGTATGTATGTACTGCCGTCAGAACCGTTGCTTCGCTCTTCATAAATCGACTGATTACAATTTTCGGGAAGAAGATATCCAAACATGTTATGATTAAGAGTCGGCCTCGATACGGATTAATGGCGGGAAATTACATGGCGTTGCTTATGTCTAACATTGGAATTGGATGGAAAGCCGTTTGTACAGAATAAAATAAACGGAATATGTGCATGGCAATTAAGATGGTTACTTAGCAACAGTATGGCACCGGATTCAATTCCACTGCCTGGCACCTGACAAGAAAGTCTTCTGCAAGCCCTGAGTCAACCAGTAAGTTTTGATTGTGCCCGGAACCCTAACCTAAACACACACACACGCACACACACACGCACACACACACAGACACACACACACACACACACACACACACACACACACACACACACACACACACACACACACACACACACACACATATATATATACGACGGGCTTCTTTCAGTTTCCGTCTACCAAATCCACTCACAAGGCTTGTATCTTACATACGTATGTAAGATACATACATACACACACAGACACACACACACACGTATATAAAATACATACATACACACATACACACATACACATACACATACGAGAGGGTGCTGAAAAGTTCCTCGATTTAAGGGTATTGTGAAAGGCCTTGTTGAAGGCCCAACCCTCCAAGTTCTCTTACAGGGCTTAGGAAAAACTGAGAGACCGCTGCAATAAGTGTGTGAATGTAAGAAGGAAATATGTTGAATAAAATCGATCCTCCTTTTACCCAGAGCCAGGAAATTTTCAGCACCCCACCCTTTTATATATATGTAGATATATACATGCACACATTTATATGTATATTTATGTCTGTGTGCGACTTTGTGTTTGTCATTTACCACTTGGCAGATGATGTTAGTTTGTTTACGTTCCCTTAACATAGCTCTGTGGCAAAATGAAACAGAACAAGTAGCAAATTTAGAATAAGCACAGCGATCGACTCGATCAACTAAGTACTTCAAGGTGGTGATCCAGCGTGGCCACAGTTCAATGACTGAAACAAGTAAAAGAGTACAAGTCTAGCAAAAGCAAAGTTGAGTCAGAGATTTTCGGTCCATCGGTCGCTCTACTTCACGGGGTTTATTTATCAGTCAAGAACAGTCCCGGCCAATCATGGCCGCATCATGTTTGACAAGACACCGCTGTTCAACACAATATCTGTTTCTTTGATCAGCGAAGCAGCCAGACTCGAACGAGATGACATTGGTTGCAGGATGACTTGATCTGCTGGTGAATCTACACTTTGATATTGTCCTTGTGATGACTGACTGTATTCTAAAGGAAAGCGAAAAGTCATCAGGAACCCCGAATTGCCTTCCCTGTTTTGTATTTGTGCTCCACACTAGGTTCAGATGAGTTCTAAAGAACCTCATGAATGAATCTGCAACTGGAGTGTAGTGTGGAACAGTTTAGCCCACAAGGCGAAGTCACACGCTGAACAGAGATAGAAGACACCGAAGATTCACTTGCAGTTAGCGAGCGCCACCGGGAAAAAAAAACATTACAAGTGGTTTCCGTTTACAAACAAATGGTGGTTTTGAATTCGTGAAGATGTCCGGACTAAAAATAACACGGTGCACTGTGCGGTAAAAATTAAAATATCAGAAGCATGAAGAAGTTCTTTGACAGAGAAAAGATTGAATTATCATTCAAATTCTACAACAAAATCTCAAAATATTCCGCAATAGAGAACTTAAAATATTTTATAATTCAGTAGAGTATGATAAATATATTTACTGCGTGCTGACAACTGAACAGCTGTTTCACTCTTTAATAAGATTTTTAAAGTAGAGATAAGAAATTTAAGTGGGGAAATGCATATCTAAGCATGTAATTATGATCAAGAGACAACATAGGCATGGATTAATAGCAGAAAATACGGATAAAAGGTGTGGAATTATGTCTAGTATGTTAACCGCATGAAAATCCATTACTGATATCTATCTATCTATCTATCTATCTATCTATCTATCTATGTTTTTTCTATCAAAAGGGCTTTTCAACCCAGTGTTTCGAGATATGTTATTCCGAAAAAGGATTAAATATAGATGTATATATGTGCATGTGTGTGGGTGTGTGTATATGCATATATATATATATATATATATATATATGTCTGTATAAATATATATATATATATATATATGTACATATACATACATATATATATACATATAATACATACATATATACATATACACATATAATACATACATATATACATGTATATATATATATACATATAATACATACATATATATATATATATATATATATATATATATATAGAATACATACATATATACATGTTTATATATATTTATATACACACATACATACATATATATATAGGTATGTACCTACCTATCTATCTACCTATGTATATATATATATATATATATATATATATATATATAAACACTTATATATATATGTATTTATATATATTTATATACATGCATGCATATATATGTATATAGAAATATTTATATATATGTATGTATATGTGTGTGTGTATGAATGTGTATATTTATGTTTGTTTGCTTGTGTGTGTGTGTGTGTGTGTGTGTGTGTGTGTGTGTGAGTGAGTGTGTGAGTGGAGTTTAAAGAGTCAATTGATATCATAAATAAAATTTAAAACACATAAATGCAAAGATAGGAGAATTTGTATCGGCAAGAAATTTTAATGTGCAGAAAGATGCACAAATGCACAAATTGAGACAGCATCTCCAGAATATAAATAATTGCACCATGACCCCTTCCCGCCTAAGAAATATCCAACTTCGAATATCTAAATAAGTTACGTTTGCAGAGAACGCCATCTATGAGAAATTACATTAACTAGGGAGAGATAAATTCCAATTACGTTAGGCGTAAAAAATTAAGGAATAGTGTTGGAGTTGGCTTATAATAAACGAAAAGGTTTTTGAGCTTGGAATTTTGTGTTCAGCGTTTCAGGGATTAACTTCATAGAAAATACAGTTACGAATGGTTAATAATGGTCGTAAACAAACTAACTAGCTAACTACTACTACTACTACTACTACTACTACTACTACTACTACTACTACTAGCAATTAATTATAAAAGGAAGTTTATAAAGACTATACAGCAATCCCTAGCCACATCGCGGTTCACCTATCGCGCATTCAGCACATCGCGGATTTTTCTGGCTAGTATATATAAATTTATCGCGGGTTTCTTTGGCCGATAGGTATCTATATTTCTTTTAGATTTTAATTATTTCTGTGGGAGGTTTTGGAACGTAACACCTGCGATAGTCGAGGGATTACTGTAACTGCTTGGATATATTCATGGTTATGAAAAGATGGCTGAATTATGAATACATGTGGAAGGTTGGTGTAAAATGTAGAAGGCATAGAGCAGTAATGTGTTACGCAGGTTCTAAGAATGTAATGACAATAAATATGCATTTACTGCATTAGGGTAGAAACGAGGCAGGAATAGACTGGATAACAATAAAAAAATGCAGTAAAAAGTAGGGAGACAGTTTGGTTGGGAAGAACAAAAGAAAATAAGGCAAAGTTGTCAGAGAAAAAGCATTTGATGCAGTCCATGTGTTCCTTATCGGTTCACATACGATTTTGTTGCTAAAGTTTATCTGTAATAAATTGGTTATTGTTCAACAATACACAAAATATATATTTTTTTTCTTTATACAATTCCTAATGATATTTAATTACAAAAATCGCGTTATGAAGAATATCACATTTTATTATAAGTGAGATGTTTGTTCATTAATTCTATGGAATTATTAGGATATCATCTTTTATTGTCCACCGTTTATTCCATTTCATATTCTAATTTTTCTTTATCCCCCTTTCAACTTTATACATATTTTATATTCTCTTGTTATAGTTTTCGTTACACACACACACACACACACACACACACACACACACACACACACACACACATCTATACTTATATGTCTTTATATGTGTACGTATGTAAACGTCTATTCCCTTGGTCCCTTACATATCCCCTATTTGACGTCATCTATATATATACTTGTTTATTCACACTCCGGTTTAAAACATAAGTTTTACATATTTCAAATGCTTGCTCCTACAATTTTGCTAGACTTTATTTTACGCTTCCCTACCAATTTTTCTCTCCTAGCTCCCACTACACTTCCTTTCTTATCGCTAAACTGCTTTCCCACCCACTATATGCCCTAATATCATATCTTTCATTCTAACCAAATTCTTAAAACATACGTAACATATGACTGTTATTTCTTCAACTTTTCACAAACATCTAGTTCCTCATTCTTTTCAGACTCGCAAATATACTCAGACAATTATAATCGTTATAAACTTCCTTTTATAATTAATTATTACTACCGACTACCAGCGTTATTAACTAATATTAAACGAATTTCCCCTGTGCTTAATAATTTATCCTTGCTACTGAATATCAAAGCCATTCGGTTTATTAAAACTATCCTCATTTTGTTTAATGTTTCGTTTAAATAACTTTGGTTGTTTATCTCCTCTTCGTTAATTTAATTTCTCACAGATGGTGTTTGGTGTTCTCTGCGAACATATTTAGACATTTGTAATTGATTATTATTATTATTATTATTATTATTATTATTATTATTATTATTATTATTATTATTATTATTATTATTATTATTATTATTATGCTTCTTGCCGTTATTTGTTCTCCAGATGGTGAGTGTCAAATACATACGTCTCTCTACGCAATAATACTTACCTTTACTTTTTATAAATATTATTTATAATTTCATTTGACTGCTCAAAACTCTGCCGAAAACTTAAGTAAACAACAAGTTTCTTTTTATACAGTTACACACATATAACCTCGTCTAATCCAGAGTTTCTCACAGGAATGGAGGCCGTGAGAAGTGAAAGGGGTGGGCAAACTGTCATCTTCAATAAAATTCGGTGTTTAAAACTTCTCCAACACAATAATGAAAAACAGAAGAATTAATTAAGTGAATGTAAACTCCATTTTGTTATTGGCAGAAACGTTGGCGCGTCGGGTCAAAAATGCCTTTAGGTATTTGTTCTAGCCCTTTATGTTTTGAGTTCAAATCCCGTCAAGGTCAATTTTTTATTTTCATCCCTTCGAGGGTTGATAAAATAAAGTACAATTATTGGGGTCAATAGTATCGGCTTACACCCCCTGCCCCTAGTGCTGATCCTGGGCCTAAATGAGGGGCCACTGAAGGCGACAAACTAGTTTAATGGTGAGAGTATTGGGAAAATGCCTTGCGGTAGTTGTCTAGCTCTTTACGTTCAGGGTTCAATTCTCAACGTGATCAACTTTGCCTTCCATTGGCCTATTAACGTTTTTCCTGGCCTACAAGTGACAAAGGTCGTAACGTTGCCCATGTTGCAGGGTTAAAGGGCAACAAAGATTAAAGAGGGGATCTACACATGTAGATTCTTCTATTCTTTTATTTGTTTCAGTCATTTGACTGCGGCCATGCTGGAGCACCGCCTTTAGTCGAGCAAATTGACCCCAGGGCATATTCTTTGTAAGCCTAGTAATTATTCTATCGGTCTCTTTGGCCGAACCGCTAGGTTACGGGGACATAAACACACCAACATCGGTTGTCAAGCGATGGTGGTGGTGGGGGCAAACGTAGACACACACAAATATATATATATATATATATATATATATATATATATATACACGACGGGCTTCTTTCAGTGTTCGTCTACCGAATCCACTTACAAGGCTTTGGTCGGCTCGAGGCTAAATAGAAGACACTTGCCCAAGGTGCCACGCAGTGGGACTAAACCCCAAGCCTGAAATATTCATTTTTTTATTTCTTCTTTTACCTTTTTTTTTCTACTCAAGGCACAAGGCTCGAAATTTTGGGGAGGGATTAAGTCGATTAGATCGACCCCAGTACGCAACTGGTACTTAATTTATCGCCCCCGAAAGGATGAAAGGCAAAGTCGACCTCGGCGTAATTTGAACTCCGAATGTTAAGACAGACGAAATACTGCTAAGAATTTTGCCCAGCATGCTAACGTTTCTGCCAGCTCGCCGCTTGAAATAGTCATTTGTTCTATCTCTTATCCCACCCAGTGTGTTCCGAATCACACCTACCTCCACACCGCTTTTATGTTCAGAGCAGCCTCGAGTACAAGTGTTTTCGCATGCTTCAATGAAACAAGCAAGAATATTGGGGGGGGGGGAGGCGAGAGAGAGAGAGAGAGAGTTTGCTGCTTGTCTGAGTGTCATCTCAGGCAAACATGTACGAAAAAAGAAAAAAGAAAACAAACAAACAAAAAATTTAAAAACCGATGAGTTTCGACACCATGTTCCTAAAACCAGTGCCTCAGTCAGCTCGGCCACCTCACGAGTTACATCAAATGCTGAAGACATACACAATTGTGTTGAAATAACATTTAGCTTTATTAAAGACTACAAAATCATTGATTGTGCAGTCTATAAGGTATTGAGTACTTTCTGGTTGAGTTCTGGTCTCCTAGCTTAAAGACCAAGATGTGTGATGCGCATGTGCGCGTGTATATTAGTATGTACGTATATAAGCGTGTGTATGTATGTATATTTAAAGCCTCAAATCACACAGTTAATGTCGAATTTTGAACGTTCATATTAGATCATAATTATGTTGGTATTGAAAAGTACGTACAGACGTAAATTGTGTCGCAAACCCTAGAGTAGGTTACACACACACACACTGAAGCGTTGCGTCTTTCCATATGCATGTATGTATGTATGTATGTATATATATATATATATATATATATATATATATATATGTATATATATATATATATATATATATGTATACATACGTATATATTTATCTGTGTTTGTGCATGTGTGAGTGCGTATGTGTGTGTGCGTGTGTGTGTGTGCATTGATAGACTCTAAATTATATCATTTTGCCTAATCATTGAAACCCCTTGTTTATACACAACTTAAATTGTATGTTTGTGAGGATGATGTGTATAGCACTTATGATTGGGAACACACACATACATACATACATACATATATACATATATATGTATATACATATATATATATATACATATATATATATATGCATATATATATATATATA